>NC_062139.1:0-15924 GCF_024586455.1 Bactrocera neohumeralis | reverse complement strand
GAATGAAATTAACTTATTTCAAATGAAATAGGCTGTTTTCATCTAATTTTTTTTTTTTTTTTTTTTTTTATACTTACATTTAAGTTGTATACATATCTTAATTAAAAATTATTTTTTAAGTATTTAAATAAATAAAAAAAGTACTGCTTTAAAAATTAATTTTTGTTAATCTAGATAACTTAAAATTCCAATATAGACATTTCCGAGAATTAAAAGATCAACTTCATATAAATAGATAAATGATTATAATAAATTTATTTTTAATATTAATTTATAACAATGTTTATAATGTTAGATTATATTATATACTAATAAATTGATAATACTGTTATTCATCTATGAATCTTAAGGTTTTTTTTTATATGAATATAGATATCTATTAATTAATTAAATATTTATATACATATATATATATATTAATCTTAATTTGGTATATCGTTTATTTATTTTTAATATTTATATAAGTATAATAAATAAATTTACATTTAAAATAAATATATGATAAAATATTTATAAATAAATTTAATATTTATAAAATTTATTAAAAAAAAAAAAAAAAAAAAAAATTAGATGAAACTTAAATATTAGTTAAATTACTAGTTATTAATATAATTTTTTTCTATTATTTAATTTAATTATTATTTCAATTTGTATATTATTTTTTTTTTATTATTAATATTTATTTTTATAAATATGGGTAGATTTAAAATTAATTTTAAAAATTAATAGTAAGATTTAATTTAGCTGATTTTTTATAATAGGTTAAGTTTCATCTAATTTTTTTAATGAAAAACGGTATATTACTTAGGGGGTAATTGCTGATTAAGAGAAACTACTAATCAGTTTTATTTAAGGTTTTTAGTCTAATTTTTTTTTTATTAACTTAATAACGTTATTTATTTTAATATTTATATTTATTGTTGTTATATATTGATTATTAATTTAATTAATATTAAAGTTTTATTTTGGCTTTGTATTTTATTATTGATTTATTTTATATGTAAGTTTTTGCGTGTATTTTTATTTATTTAAATAGTAAATAAAATTTAATTATATTCTCAGTAAATAGTATTATTAATCAAAGAAATTTGGAAATAGTAATTTCATAGAGTATTGGCTAAATTTGTGCCAGCAGCCGCGGTTACACAAATAATGCGAATAAAATTTGTTTGGTGTGAGTTAAAATTTATTATATGAAAATAACATTAAATTTATTAGGTGAAATTTTAAATTTAAAAAATTTTTTTATAAAGGTTTTGAAGCTTGTAAATTTTAGTTATAAACTAGGATTAGATACCCTATTATTTAAAATGTAATTTTAATCACTAAGGTAGTAGTAGTTATGTTCTTGAAACTTAAAAAATTTGGCGGTATTTTAGTCTATTCAGAGGAACCTGTCCTGTAATTGATAATCCACGATGTACCTCACTTAAATTTGTTTTTCAGTTTATATACCGTCGTTATCAGAATATTTTATTAGAATAATAATTTTCTATAATTTTTATAAGAATTTATATCAGATCAAGGTGTAGCTTATATTTAAGTAGAGATGGGTTACAATAAATTTATTTAAACGGATCTAATTTTGAAATGTTTAGTGAAGGTGGATTTGATAGTAAAATTTTAAAGATTGTTAATTTGATTTTAGCTCTAGAATATGCACACATCGCCCGTCGCTCTTGCTATTAAGGCAAGATAAGTCGTAACATAGTAGATGTACCGGAAGGTGTATCTAGAATGACAATTTAAAGCTTATTCAGTAAAGCATTTCATTTACATTGAAAAGATTTTTGTGCAAATCAATATAAATTGATCAAAATTTGCTTATTAATTTATTTTGTTTTTAAATTTAAGGTATTAAAAATAATTATATAATTAAATGTTTTAGTAATTTTTAATGAAAAAATAATATTAATAATAGTTGATTAGTATTGTGAAAGATAGTTGAAATATTTTGAAAAATTTTTGTATTAAAAGAAAATTTAATTTATTGTACCTTGTGTATCAGGGTTTATCAAATAATTAATATGTATATATTAATCTCGATTTTATAAGAGTTAATAGTTTATTAAAGTTAATGTGTCAAAATTATTTTAAATAAATTATTAGAAATGAAATGTTATTCGTTTATAAAGGTATCTAGTTTTTTTAGAAATAAATTTAATTTACAGGTTTTTGATTTTTTGGTTATTTATTTAATTGAAAAATTTATTTATTTGAATATCTTAAGGGATAAGCTTTAAGATAAATTATTAAAAATTAATAATGTTAATATAAAATGTATGCTTAGAATTAGCAATCATTATAAAGTTTGTTATAAATTATTTTATAAATTATATTATTTATTATATTTTAATTTATTTATAAAAATTTTTTTATTAATAAAATATAAAAAGAAATAATGATAGAATTAGTATATTTTTTGTTTATATAATTTTAAATGATAAGTTTGTATAAAGAACTCGGCAAAAATTTTACCCGCCTGTTTAACAAAAACATGTCTTTTTGAGTTATTTTAAAAGTCTGACCTGCCCACTGAAATTATTTAAATGGCCGCAGTATTCTAACTGTGCAAAGGTAGCATAATCATTAGTCTTTTAATTGAAGGCTGGTATGAACGGTTGGACGAGGTATAAGCTGTTTCATATAAATTTATAATAGAATTTTATATTTTAGTCAAAAAGCTAAAATTTAATTAAAAGACGAGAAGACCCTATAAATCTTTATATTTTAAGTTGTTTAAATTTTTTAGATTAATTTTATTTTTATAATTTAGAGTATTTTGTTGGGGTGATATTAAAATTTGATGAACTTTTAGTTGTTAAAAATCATTAATTTATGAGTTATTGATCCATTAATAGTGATTATAAGATTAAGTTACTTTAGGGATAACAGCGTAATTTTTTTGGAGAGTTCATATCGATAAAAAAGTTTGCGACCTCGATGTTGGATTAAGATATATTTTTAGGTGTAGCCGCTTAAATATTAAGTCTGTTCGACTTTTAAATTCTTACATGATCTGAGTTCAGACCGGCGTAAGCCAGGTTGGTTTCTATCTTTAATTCATTATAATACCTTAGTACGAAAGGACCAGGTATTAGAATAATAATATTTTATATGACGAATATGATTAATTTATACTATTTTGGCAGATTAGTGCAATAAATTTAGGATTTATTTATGTAATTTATATTACAAATAGTACTTGTTTTTTATAGAATTTATTTTATCAATTATTGGAAGTTTAATTTTGGTAATCTGTGTTTTAGTTAGAGTGGCTTTTTTAACTCTTTTAGAGCGTAAGGTTTTAGGTTATATTCAGATTCGTAAGGGACCAAATAAAGTGGGTTTAATAGGGATTCCTCAACCTTTTTGTGACGCGATTAAGTTATTTACTAAGGAACAAACTTACCCTCTTTTATCAAATTATATTTCTTACTATTTTTCTCCTATTTTTTCTTTATTTTTGTCTTTGGTTGCTTGATTGTGTATTCCTTTATTTGTTAAGTTATTTTCGTTTAATTTGGGATTATTATTTTTTTTATGTTGTACTAGATTAGGGGTTTATACTGTTATAATTGCTGGTTGATCTTCTAATTCTAATTATGCATTGTTAGGGGGGTTGCGAGCTGTGGCTCAGACTATTTCTTATGAAGTTAGAATAGCTTTGGTTTTATTATCTTTTGTGTTTTTAATTGGAAGTTATAATATTTTAGATTTTTTTTATTATCAAAAAACTATTTGATTTTTGGTAATTTTATTTCCTATTAGATTGGTTTGATTTTGTATTTGTTTAGCTGAAACTAATCGTACTCCCTTTGATTTTGCAGAAGGTGAATCAGAATTAGTTTCTGGATTTAATATTGAATACAGAAGAGGGGGATTTGCTTTAATTTTTATAGCTGAATATGCTAGAATTTTATTTATAAGTATATTGTTTTGTGTAATTTTTTTGGGGTGTGATGTGTTTAATATTATATTTTATATTAAGTTAACATTTATTTCATTTGTTTTTATTTGAGCTCGAGGTACTTTACCTCGATTTCGTTATGATAAATTAATATATTTAGCTTGAAAGAGTTTTTTACCTTTTTCATTAAATTTTTTATTATTTATTATTGGGTTAAAACTATTATTGATCTATTATATGTGGTTAATAAAATTTAGTAAAGTCAATAGAAAGGTTGATTTCTATCTTATGTTTTCAAAACATACGCTTGTTCAAGCTCATTAACTAATTAATTAAGTTGTCTCATCATTTATTTACTAAGGGGTTGATAATATAATATAAGAAGTAGATTACAGTTAAGATTTGACCTACTAATACATAAGGTTCTTCTACAGGTCGTGCTCCAATTCATGTTAATAAAATTACAGTTACAACTATAGTTCAAAATAAAATTTTATTGATGGGATAGAATTGAATACCCCGGAATTTTCTTAAGTGGTAGAAAGGGAGAATTGCTAGAATAGCAATTGACAGAACTAGGGCAATTACCCCTCCAAGTTTATTAGGAATAGATCGTAGAATTGCATAAGCGAATAAGAAGTATCACTCTGGTTGAATGTGTACTGGGGTAACCAGAGGGTTGGCGGGGATAAAATTATCTGGGTCTCCTAGTAAGTATGGATTAATTAGCGTTAGCAGGATTAGTGCTGCGATTATAATAACAAATCCTACAATGTCCTTGTAAGAGAAGTAGGGATGAAAGGGGATTTTGTCAATATTAGAATTTAGGCCAATTGGGTTATTAGAGCCGGTTTGGTGAAGAAAAAGTAGGTGGATTAAAGTTATTGCTAATACAATAAATGGTAAAATGAAGTGGAATGTGAAGAATCGAGTAAGTGTGGCATTATCTACTGCAAATCCTCCCCATACTCATTGAACTAGGTCAATTCCTAGATAAGGGATAGCTGATAATAAATTAGTAATAACTGTGGCTCCTCAGAAGGATATTTGACCTCAGGGTAGGACATACCCTATAAATGCTGTTGCTATTACTAAGAATAGGATTAGTACCCCTACTAATCAGGTAGGGGTAAATAAGTAAGATCCGTAGTAAATTCCACGTCCAACGTGTAAATAGATGCAAATAAAGAAAAATGATGCACCATTAGCATGAAGAGTTCGAAGTAATCATCCGTAGTTTACATCACGACAGATGTGATTTACTCTATTGAATGCTAAGTTGATGTCTGCTGTATAGTGTATAGCTAAAAATAATCCTGTTAGAATTTGAATAATTAAACATAGGCCTAATAAAGATCCGAAGTTTCATCAGGCTGAAATGTTAATTGGAGCTGGAAGATCTACTAATGCATTATTTGCAATTTTAAAGAGTGGGTGTTGGGTTCGTAAAGGTTTGTTCATTAGTTTATTTGTCGAAGAGGCCCATAAAATAATTTAGTAATTTTTACAGCCGCAATTAATGTGACTAATAGGTAGTTTATTAATAGAATAGTAATAAAATTTGTTGGATAATTATATAGTTTGTGAAGATTTAAAGAGTTTTCAGAGACAGTTAAATTAAAGTTAAGCAAAGGTTGTATTTCTAAATTTTCAATAAATGGGGATGTTGATAACTTATCTGTAAATATAGCAATTATTGTAAGGGTTAAAATAATTATTATACAGATGGTTGTTAATTTTATAGATAGGGAGAATATTTCATTTGATGCTAATGAAGTTACATAAATAAATAGTACTAGTATACCTCCTAAAAAAATTAAAAATAAGGTGTATGAAAATCAGAATCTTTTAGCTATTAATCCGGTGATTAAACAAATTTGTAATGTTTGGATTAATAATATTAATCCTATAGCTAAAGGGTGATTTATTTGAATAAAAATTAATCTTGAGACTAGTGTTGAAGAGTATAAGAAGAGTTGTATAATTTCAGGAGGTAGTTTATTTAAAATATTAATTTTGGGGATTAATGATAAAGTTATTTCTTTTCTCTTGAAGTTTTAAAAGATATAGTCTTATTTTTGGTTTACAAGACCAATGTTTTTATTAAACTATTAAAACTAATGTTAATGAGTTTATATTGAGGATTACCTTGTTTTTTATTTTTAATAGGAATTTTTGTTTTTGTTTCTAATCGCAAACATTTATTATCAATGCTTTTAAGTTTGGAATATATTGTATTAAGTTTATTTTTTCTTTTGTTTATTTATTTAAATTTAATAGACTATAGAAGATTTTTTAGTATAATATTTTTAACTTTTAGAGTATGTGAAGGTGCTTTGGGTCTTTCTATTTTAGTTTCTATAATTCGTACACATGGGAATGATTATTTTCAGTCATTTAATGTATTACAATGTTAAAATTGATTTTTATAATACTTTTTATTAGTCCTATTTGTTTTATGAACGGTTTATTTTGAATGGTTCAGAATTTATTATTTATTGTAACTTTTGTTTTTATTGCTTTAAATTATTGTACTAATTATTTTGTAAATATTTCATATTTTTTAGGATTTGATGTTATTTCTTACGGCCTTATTTTATTAAGATTTTGAATTTGTACACTTATACTTAGTGCTAGTGAATCTGTTTATAAATATAATAATTATAAAAATTTGTTTTTATTTAATATTTTAATTTTGTTAATTTTTTTAGTGTTAACTTTTAGAAGAATGAATTTGTTTATGTTTTATTTATTTTTTGAAAGAAGACTAATTCCTACTTTATTTTTAATTTTAGGCTGGGGGTATCAACCAGAACGTCTTCAAGCTGGAGTTTATTTATTGTTTTATACGTTGTTGGTTTCTTTACCTATGTTAGTAGGAATTTTTTATTTATATAATAATTTAAATACAATAAATTTTTATTTATTAAGTAATTATATATTTAATTATGATTTGTTATATTTATCTTTAATTTTGGCCTTTTTAGTTAAAATGCCTATATTTTTAGTTCATTTATGGCTTCCTAAGGCTCATGTTGAAGCTCCAGTTTCAGGGTCAATAATTTTAGCTGGTATTATATTGAAGCTAGGGGGGTACGGATTGTTGCGGGTTTTCTCTTTTTTACAGTTGAGAGGTATCAAATATAACTATGTATGAGTTAGAATTAGATTAGTGGGGGGAGTTTTAATTAGTTTAGTTTGTTTACGTCAAACGGACTTAAAAGCCTTAATTGCTTATTCATCTGTTGCCCATATGGGAATTGTTTTAGGGGGTCTAATAACTTTAACGTATTGGGGTCTCTGCGGTTCTTACACTTTAATAATTGCTCATGGGTTGTGTTCATCTGGGCTATTTTGTTTAGCCAATATTACATATGAGCGATTGGGAAGTCGAAGCTTATTAATTAATAAGGGATTATTAAATTTTATGCCTTCAATGACTTTGTGGTGATTTTTATTAAGAGCTTGTAATATGGCTGCTCCTCCTTCTCTAAATCTATTGGGAGAAATTTCTTTATTAAATAGAATTGTAAGTTGATCTTGGGTTACAATAATTTCTTTGTCTTTATTGTCTTTTTTTAGTGCTGCTTATACTTTATATTTATACGCTTATAGTCAACACGGAAAGATTTTTTCAGGGGTTTATTCATTTAGAGGGGGTAAGGTTCGTGAATTTTTTTTATTGTTTCTTCATTGATTTCCTTTAAATTTATTAATTTTAAAGAGAGACATCTGTTTATTTTGACTTTAGATCTAAATAGTTTATTTAAAATATTGATTTGTGGT
This sequence comes from Bactrocera neohumeralis, assembly GCF_024586455.1. Taxonomy (NCBI): domain Eukaryota; kingdom Metazoa; phylum Arthropoda; class Insecta; order Diptera; family Tephritidae; genus Bactrocera; species Bactrocera neohumeralis. The sequence continues at coordinate 8,228 of NC_062139.1, read as the reverse complement.
GTCAATGAAATGATGCTTGTCATTTTAGATCGTGAAATATTTATCAATTTGTAGAATTAGATTTTTAATTTTAATTACTATTAGAATTAGTTTTTTTAGTTCTAGTTTAGTATTTTTGTTAAATGATTATTCCTTATTTTTAGAGTGAGAAGTTGTTAGTTTAAATTCAACTAGAATTGTAATAACTTTTTTGTTCGATTGAATGAGATTACTATTTATGTCTTTTGTTTTGTTAATTGCTTCTTTAGTAATTTATTATAGAAAGGAGTACATGAGAGGAGATATAAATATTAACCGTTTTATTATATTAGTTTTAATATTTGTGTTGTCTATGATGTTGCTAATTATTAGCCCTAATTTAATTAGAATTTTGTTAGGGTGAGATGGGTTAGGGTTGGTATCTTACTGTTTGGTTATTTATTTTCAAAATGTTAAGTCTTATAATGCTGGGATACTTACTGCTTTGTCTAACCGGATTGGGGATGTGGCCTTTTTATTGGCTATTGCTTGAATGTTAAATTATGGAAGTTGAAATTATATTTTTTATTTGGAAAGTATGAAGGATAGCGTTGAAATAGAAATTATTGGAGCATTAGTTATATTGGCTGCTATAACTAAAAGAGCTCAGATTCCGTTTTCTTCTTGATTACCTGCTGCTATAGCAGCTCCTACCCCTGTATCGGCTTTAGTTCATTCTTCAACTCTAGTAACTGCTGGGGTTTATTTATTAATCCGATTTAATATTTTATTAAGAGGTAGATGGTTGGGTGATTTATTGTTGTTGCTTTCTGGACTAACTATATTTATGGCAGGGCTAGGGGCTAATTTTGAATTTGATTTAAAGAAAATTATTGCTCTTTCTACGTTAAGACAGTTGGGTCTTATAATAAGAATTTTATCTATAGGATTTTATAAACTTGCTTTTTTCCATTTATTAACTCACGCTTTATTTAAAGCATTGTTATTTATGTGTGCCGGAGCCATTATTCATAACATAAATAACTCTCAAGACATTCGGTTGATAGGGGGGTTAGGTGTATATATGCCCTTGACTTCTGGGTGTTTTAATGTGGCTAATTTAGCGTTGTGTGGGATACCTTTTTTAGCTGGGTTTTATTCTAAGGATTTGATTTTAGAAGTTGTTTCTTTAAGTTATATTAATGTTTTTTCTTTTTTTCTTTATTTTTTTTCTACTGGGCTAACTGTCTGTTATTCTTTTCGACTGGTTTATTACTCTATAACGGGAGAATTAAACTGTGGTTCTTTAAATATACTAAGAGATGAGGGTTGAGTTATGTTGCGAGGAATAAGTGGTCTATTAATTATGAGAATTGTGGGAGGTAGTATATTAAGATGGTTAATTTTTCCAACTCCCTATATGGTTTGTTTGCCTAGCCATTTAAAATTATTGACTTTATTTGTTTGTGTAGTAGGAGGAGTACTGGGGTATTTAATTTCTAATGTTTCTTTATTTTATTTTAATAAGTCTTTGCATAATTATTTAGCTAGTTATTTTTCTGGTTCTATATGATTTATGCCTTATATTTCAACTTACGGGATTATTAATTATCCTTTGGTGTTAGGGATAAGAGTATGTAAGTCTTTTGATCAGGGGTGGTCAGAATTTTTAGGGGGTCAAAATTTATATAATGAGTTGGTTAAATATTCTCAATATGTATCTATTATACACAATAATAACTTAAAGATTTATCTTTTATTATTTGTTTTATGAATTATTTTCTTGTTTTCATTTTTTTTGATTTTTTATTCAAGTAGCTTAAAATAGAGCATAACACTGAAGATGTTAGGGTAATTAAATAATTCTTGGATGTAGTGCATTCTATTTAGTAATTTATAAAAAAAGAAAATTTTATTTTTACAATGAAAATGTAATGTTTTTATTAAACTATATAAACAGAAGTACAAATGGAGTTTAACCATTAAAAGATAAAAGTTAGCAGCTTTTTCTTGAACGTCATACTTCCTTAATTGGAGGATATTCTCAGTTCTATCATTAACAGTGATAAGCCTCTTTTTGGCTTCAATTAATAACTAGTAATTTAACTAATATTTAAGTTTACTAGAATAAGGGTATTATATACCTAAAATTAGGTCGAAACTAATTGCAATAAATCGCTTCATATTCTTAATTATAAGGTAGATTGATATTTCAATACTTTTTGAATGCAAATCAAATGTTATAATTAACTACAACCCTAATTTGATCAATTTAGTATCCCCTGGTTTCATTCGTGGTATAGCCCGATAATTAAAATAATGATGAATACAATTCTTGTTGTAGCCCATATAGTAATATTAGAAATTGAAATAATTAAAATTATGGGTAGAATAAGAGCAATTTCTACATCAAAAATTAAGAAAATAATTGTAATTAAAAAGAACCGAAGGGAAAAGGGTAGTCGTGAAGAAGATTTAGGGTCAAACCCGCATTCAAAAGGAGAGCATTTTTCACGATCTGTTAATGCTTTTTTTGATAAAATAGAGGCTAGAGTTATAACTACGCTGGTAATAATAATTAAAATTGATGCTATAATAGCAATTGAAAAAATTATCTATACTACTAATTAGTAGACCTTATGATTGGAAGTCAAATATACTTATATACTATACAGATAAAAATTAATTATCCTCCTCATCAATAAATTGAAATATAAAGGAATAATCAGACGATATCGACGAAATGTCAGTATCATGCAGCTGCTTCAAATCCAAAGTGGTGAGTTTTAGAAAAGTGATTGTTTAAATGGCGAATTAAGCATACTAGAAGAAAGGTTGTCCCAATTAATACATGAATTCCGTGGAATCCTGTTGCCATGAAAAAGGTAGATCCATAAACTGAATCTGCGATAGTAAATGGTGCTTCGATGTATTCATATGCTTGCAGAATAGTGAAGTAAACCCCTAGAAGAACTGTAAAAAATAGTCCCTGTGTTGCTTGAGAGTGATTACCTTCTATTAAACTGTGATGAGCTCATGTTACAGTTACTCCTGAGGACAATAGAATAGCTGTATTTAATAGTGGGATTTGGAATGGGTTAAAGGGTTGAATCCCTGCAGGGGGCCATATAGCTCCTAATTCAATAGCTGGGGATAATCTACTATGGAAAAAAGCTCAGAAGAAAGATACAAAAAATAAAACTTCTGATAAAATAAATAGAATTATTCCTCACCGTAGTCCTAGTGTTACAGGTAGAGTGTGTAATCCTTGAAAAGTTCCTTCTCGAGAAACATCTCGTCATCATTGATAAACGGTTAAAATAGTAATAATATTTCCTAAGGCAAATAATGAAATATCATATTGATGGAATCATTTTACTAGTCCTGATACAGAAGTTATAGCTCCGATTGCTCCTGTTAAAGGCCACGGACTATAATCTACTAAATGAAAGGGGTGATTTGAGTGTGTTGACATTAGTTTACTTCTCTAGAGTATAGTGTACTTAGAACTGCGAATACATATGATTGAATAATAGCTACTGCTGATTCTAATACTAATAGAGCAATTTGACCGATTAATAATAAAGATACAATTGCATAAGAAAGGGAGGGTCCGGTGTTTCCTAGAAGAGTAAGTAATAAGTGTCCTGCAATTATATTAGCTGCTAATCGAACGGCTAAAGTTCCAGGTCGAATAATATTACTAATAGTTTCGATACATACTATAAATGGTATAAGAACTGCAGGAGTTCCTTGAGGGACTAGGTGAGCAAATATGTGCTGTGTGTGGTTGATTCATCCATAAAGTATGAAACATAATCATAGGGGTAGAGCTAATGTAAGAGTAAGCGTTAAATGACTTGTTCTTGTAAAAATATAGGGAAATAATCCTATAAAATTGTTGAATAAAATTAGTGAAAATAGAGAAACAAAAATAAAGGTTGACCCTGAATGTCCTGATGGTCCTAAAAGAGTCTTGAATTCTTTATGAAGTGTAAGAAGAATTGAATTTCAGAAGATGTGTCATCGTGAAGGTATCAATCAGTAGGCAGAAGGAATTAGGAGAAGTCCTAAAAATGTTCTTATTCAATTTAGTGATAAATTGAAAATACTTGATGAGGGGTCGAATACAGAGAATAAATTTGTTATCATTTTCAGTTTAAAGAAGTTGTTGAATACTTATTTGAGATTTCTGATTTAGGTGTTTTAGGAATTACAGAGTAATAATTTATTATACTAAACAAGATAAAAGTAATTGAAAAGATAATAAACAGACTTAATCAACCAATGGGGGCTATTTGAGGCACTAAAAAATATTAAATACTTTAATAATTTTAGTTTGACATACTAATGTTATTTTTTAACTAATTTTTTTCATTAGAAGTAAGTGCTAATTTACTATAAGATGGTTTAAGAGACCAGTACTTGCTTTCAGTCATCTAATGAAAATTATGAATTAGTTCTGCTAGTTACTCATTTGATAAAATGATTCACAGGAAGGCTTTCAATTACAATGGGTATGAATCTGTGATTAGCTCCGCAAATTTCTGAACATTGACCGTAAAATAATCCAGGGCGATTTATTAGGAAATTAGTTTGGTTTAGTCGACCAGGGGTTCCATCAACCTTTACTCCTAAAGCTGGCACTGTTCATGAATGAATTACGTCTGCTGCTGTCACTAAAATTCGAATTTGTGAATTTATAGGTAAAACTACACGATTATCAACATCCAGAAGTCGGAATCCGTCTGTTGTTAATTCATTAGTTGGAATTATATATGAATCAAATTCTACATTCATAAAGTCTGAATATTCATAGCTTCAATATCATTGATGTCCAATAGCTTTTAATGTAACTGATGGTTCATTAATTTCATCTAGTAAATATAGTAGCCGAAGGGAGGGTAGGGCAATAAATAGTAGGACAATTGCTGGAAGAATTGTTCAAATTATTTCAATAGTTTGGCCATGTAAAAGGTTTCGATTAGTGTATGAATTAAAGAATAGTATAAATATTAAATATCCTACTAATGTTGTAATTATTACTAAAATTATTAAAGCGTGGTCATGAAAGAAGGTAAGTTGTTCTATAAGAGGAGAGGCTCTATCTTGAAGGCCAAGGGCAGCTCATGTTGTCATTAGTTTCTAATAAAAGTAAAATACTTTATATATGGAGCTTAAATCCATTGCACTAATCTGCCATATTAGATAGTTAGTTAAAAGAGGCAGTTCTGAATAACTGTGTTCAGCTGGAGGGGTGTTTTGAAGTCATTCAATTGAAGAGCTAAGCTGTATAGGGTAAACTACTTGTCGTTGTGTTACTAAGCTTTCTCAAATGATGAATAAGAAGAATAGAATTCCTAGTAAAGAAATAGATGAACCAATAGTAGACACTACATTTCATGTTGTATAGGCATCAGGGTAGTCTGAATAACGTCGCGGCATACCCGCTAATCCTAAAAAGTGTTGTGGGAAGAATGTTAGGTTTACCCCAATAAATATAATAATAAATTGACTTTTCAATCATTTAGGATTTAATACTAATCCTGTAAAAAGTGGGTATCAGTGAACAAACCCTGCTATAATAGCAAAAACTGCTCCTATTGATAGAACATAGTGGAAATGAGCTACTACATAGTATGTGTCATGAAGAATAATGTCTACAGATGAATTAGCAAGAACTACTCCGGTTAATCCTCCTACTGTAAATAAGAATACAAACCCTAGGGCTCATAATATAGCTGGGGAATAGTTTAGTTGAGTACCGTGTAATGTGGCTAGTCAACTAAAAATTTTAATACCTGTAGGTACAGCAATAATTATTGTGGCTGAAGTGAAATAGGCACGAGTGTCTACATCTATACCTACTGTGAATATATGGTGAGCTCATACAATAAATCCTAATAAGCCAATTGCTATCATAGCATAAATTATTCCTAGAGATCCAAATGTTTCCTTTTTTCCTGATTCTTGACTAATAATATGAGAAATTATTCCGAATCCTGGAAGAATTAAAATATAAACTTCTGGATGTCCAAAGAATCAAAATAAGTGTTGGTAAAGAATAGGGTCTCCTCCCCCAGCAGGGTCAAAAAAGGAGGTATTTAAGTTTCGATCTGTTAATAATATAGTAATAGCTCCTGCTAAAACTGGCAATGATAGTAAAAGTAATAGGGCTGTTAATACAACTGCTCAAACGAAAAGAGGTATTCGGTCAAACGAAATTCCTGTAGATCGTATATTAATAACTGTTGTAATGAAATTTACTGCTCCTAAAATCGATGAGATACCAGCTAAGTGAAGTGAGAAAATAGCTAAATCAACTGAAGCCCCTCCGTGTGCAATAACAGACGATAGGGGTGGGTAAACTGTTCAACCTGTACCAGCTCCGTTTTCTACTATACTTCTCACTAATAGTAGTGTAAGGGAAGGGGGTAGTAATCAAAATCTTATATTATTTATTCGTGGGAATGCTATATCGGGCGCACCTAATATTAAAGGAACAAGCCAGTTTCCGAAACCACCAATTATAATCGGTATAACTATAAAGAAAATCATTACGAAAGCATGGGCTGTTACAATTACATTATAAATCTGATCGTCTCCGATTAATGCTCCGGGATGCCCTAGTTCAGCTCGGACTAAAATTCTAAGGGATGTTCCGACTATTCCTGCTCAGGCTCCGAAGATAAAATATAAAGTTCCAATATCTTTATGATTTGTTGAGAATAGCCATTGTCGCGATTAAATGGCTGAAGATTAGGCGATAGACTGTAAATCTATTTATAAGAATTTATTCTTTTTAATCATTTACAGTAATTTAACTAATATTTAAGGTTGGCTTTATAGTCAATAATGACATTAGACTGCAATTCTAAAGGAGTAATAAATTACTAAGGCTTAAAAGATTTATACTTATATTTATAGCTTTGAAGGCTATTAGTTTAATTAACTTAAAGCCTTGTATGCTGTAATTTATAAGAATAAATAAACCGTAGAAACTAAGATTAGACTAAATGTGGAGATAAACGATAGGACTAGTATTAATTTAAAAGAAATATTGTTGATAACTATATTAATAGTTCAATTATTTTCATAATAATTAAGCATAAATGCCGCGAAACATAGTCGTAGATAAAAAAATAAGGTAATTAGTGTTATAACTGTTATAATCGTTATTAACATATATTGACTTTTTAGTACTAAAAGTTGAATCACTAGCCACTTAGGTAAAAATCCGATAAATGGGGGCAGTCCACCCAGTGAAAGTAGGTTTAAAAATAAAATGAACTTAAGGATTTTAGAATTGAAGAATGAATTAAATAGTTGGTTAATATGGAATATCTTAAAATTGTTGAATATAAAGGTTAAGCTGAATGATAAAAATGTATAAAAAGAAAAGTAAATACACCATATTGATTCATTCGCTTGTATAGCTGCTAGTATTCATCCTAAGTGGTTGATTGATGAAAAGGCTATTAATTTTCGCAGAGATGTTTGATTGAGCCCTCCTAACGATCCTGTGATAGTTGAGGCAATAATTGCTACGAAAATAAAGGTGTTTTGTGTTGTGTAAGAGATTAGTATTAGAGGGGCAATTTTTTGTCATGTTATTAAAGTAAGGGCGTTTATTCAAGAGAGTCCCTCTATAACATTAGGGAATCAAAAATGAAACGGTGCTGTTCCTCTTTTTAATAGTAGTGAAGAAATAATAATTAAATTACTGTAAGAAGAATTGTCTTGGGTAATTGGGTAATTATTCAAGTATATTAATATAATAGCAAACAGTAGCACTGCTGATGCTATGGCTTGAGTTAAAAAATATTTTAATGAGGCTTCTGTAGACGTTAAGTTATTACTATTTATTAGGGGGATAAATGATAACAAATTAATTTCTAGCCCTATTCAGGCACCTAATCAAGAATTAGATGAGACGGTAATTAGGGTTCCTGTTATTAAGATAAAAAAGAATATAATTTTTGCTGAATTATTAAAAATTAAAAAGAAAAGGATTAGAACCTTTATAAATGGGGTATGAACCCAGTAGCTTAGTTAGCTTATCTTTTTATTTAACCTAATGTTGATTTTTAATTTAATAGGTATATTTTTTATAGTTATCGCTATTTTAATAAATAAGGTATATTTTGGTGTATGATGCACAAAAGTTTTTGATACTTTTAGAAATAGTTTAATTCTATTAAATATAATGAATGCAATACTGATTGCATTATTTACCCTATCAAGGTAACCCTTTTATCAGGCAATTCATT
>NW_026094774.1:0-132360 GCF_024586455.1 Bactrocera neohumeralis | reverse complement strand
GTCCATAAAAACGTGTGTATTTTTAATATTTGACAGATGTCGTTTGCAGTTGTCGCGCTCTATGTGTTCAGCGCTTGAAGTTAGTTTGCACAATTGTGCTTAGAAATGCCGAATACTGTTTTAACAAAAAATTGAAATAGTATTTGAAAATTCACGTCACAGCTTAAATGATGCAACTCAAAAAAGAACAAGTATTTATTCCTAATTAAAAAAAATTTTAATACTTAGTAGGGTATCCTTTATTATCAATGACAGCTTGAAGCCTATTTGCCATGGAGTTTATCAATTTTTTGGTGTATTCCGGTCTAATGTGGTTCCACTCCTCCATTATAGCTTTTTTAAGATCGGATTTGTTCTGGATGTCAGTTTTTTTAATATTTGTTTTCAAAATAGAGCACAAATTTTCGATGCCATTCAAGTCCGGTGATTGTGCAGAGTTTCAACAATGTGTAGACATTTATATACTATGTAGTTACATATGTATAAACCATGTTTGCACTATCTGTGACTTGTGCTTAGGGTAAAAGCGAAAGTCATCTTCAATTTGCAATTTTACAGCGCTTTGAAGCAAATTTTCTTGCCGAACTTTTAAATACACATTTTTCTTCATAGTTTAAAGTTAAATTTCCGACCCCATTTGAGGAAATACATGTGTATGTACATATGAACATGCCCACACCATAACGTTGCCGCCACCGTGTTTTATAGTAGCACGCAAATTTTGAGGTCTAAGTTCCATATTAGGCTCGCGCCATATAAAAGGTCTGCCATCTGGTCCAAATAAGTTTATCTTAATCTTATCTGCAAAAAGTACTGTTCTCCAAAATGCTGGTGTCTTATTTAGATGGCCACGCGCAAACTGCATTCTCTTAGTTCTATTTTTTGCACTTACAAACGGTTTATTACGGGCTATTCTGCCATTTAAATTTATTTCCCTTAGTATTCTTCGGACAGTTTCGGGATGGCAATTCCTGCCCAAATCTTTTTTGGCCATTTCTGTCAACTTTGGAGCACTTGTTGTTGAATTTTTCTTCACTTGACGCACTAACCGCTTATAATCTTTATGCGTGAAAACTTTATTTGGAGCCTGTCGTCCTTTATTTACCACACGATTTTCCTGTACAAAGAGTTCAATAATGTGCTGAACCAGAGAACTTAAAACATAGAGAAGGCGCAAATTGAATTCTGTATGATGTTCGATTGGACGGTTAACAGAGCTTTTAAAATTGCGACACGGAATTTCACCATTCTCGCTGCTATTTAGCAGAATTGAGCATGTACAATGGCAGAAATATATGTAAAGCGACTGAATTCATACGAAAATGAATAAACAGAATTACTTTGAAGAAAAATCTACAAAGTAACACAGAAAACGTAAAAAAGCATTCTCTGAGTGACATATGCATGCTTATTTTTTATTATATGAACCATTGTCACATATGCGTGATTATTTTCCGAAAAATTATAAAAATTTTATGTTATAAAATTAAATAAAAAATAATTTTCAATAAATTATTATTTCAAAAATGATATTAATTTCGACTATTATGAAATGAACTTAAATGTGCTCATGTAATCACTTCCATTCATTCCTTCCATTTCTTAAAAAAAATTAATGACCTTCATGAAATATGCATATTCGCATTATTTCGTTATCATTTCCATATTTGTACCAATAGAATTTCTATGACACATGCATATGTACATATATTATTTCTTTGGCACATTTGTCTGTATTTTACGAAAGCAAATGTGAGCCATATACATATGTACATACATTCATAATAACAAGTGTCGCACGCTTCTTTCGCATCTCCGTTTTCACGGTCAACCAATAGCCCAAACTTGCGTTTTGTCAAAGAGTCAAGTGCTGAACACATTGAGCGCGACAGACTGCAAGCGACATCTGTCAAATACACACGTTCTTATGGACACAGTTATGTAGTTGTGCAGCTGGCTCAATAACTGTGTCCCTAAGAACGTGTGTATTCTAATATGTGCCGAAAAAATATATTCGTTTGCAGTCTGTCGTGCTCATTGTGTTCAGTACTTCTATGATGATAGAAAATCCAAGCTGTGCCGAAAAAAATAAACTAATGGCCGCCGATTGTCACCGCTTCCCGTGCCGCTGTACAGCTTCGCCTACAAACGTGCGTAAATATGTATGTATACGTATGAGCGTAAATACATATCGACGCAGATTTTTGCGAGAAGCATCAGAAAGTTGTTCAATTTATGATTTTTAGGTTTTGCCATCGTCGCGAAAAGACGCTTGTAGGCAAAGGCATGCTCGGGGAGATGTTACGGCGTATGTTTTTATGAATGAAGCGAGGTCGCTTGTAGAATTTGCGCCTGCGTTTATGAATGAAATCGTTTTTGTTGTAAGTTTTACTACATTTGTTTTTCGCCAATTTGGCTGCCATATTGACTCGTGAAGATCAATTTTTTGTGGTGACATACATATTCATATGTGTACGCATATGTATGTATATTTGTATGCTTGTGCATTATTTGTTCGGAGTATAGAAATATGCTTTTGTAGAACATTTGCTTTCGCAAACATACAGACAAATGTGCAAACGACGCTTCTACGCCGGTCAAATTTCTATACAAAAATCGGCTGAAATGTTTGAGAAAATAAAATGAACAACTAGGGCTAATAATTTTTAAAAAATTTATTGATAATTAAATATATGTATGTATGTAAATGAAAATACATGTAAATTTACTTAAATTTATTAAAATTTATTAAAAAAATTATTTAAATTTATTAAGAAACTTATTTAAATTTATTGAAAAACTGCAAAGAAAAATAAAAATAAAATTCATTTTATTAGAAAAATACATATATAAGGTCAATAAGAAAATATAATTTTAGTAAAACACGATTTTCAGAATTTGTATACCTTCAACCACAAATTCTCACACAACCTAATCAATAAAGATTGGGTATTTTTCACCAGCTTTTTTCAAAGCTTGGCTCGTGTACTACGTAACTACTACTAAAGCTAACTACAAATTAACAATAACTAATACTAAAACTACTACTACAAACTATTTACAACTTAATTCTACCCTGAAAGAAAAAAAAAGGACATTATTAGCTTTTGAAGAATCTGAAATGAGAAAAGAGTAATGTGTTTTAGTAATTTCACTAATGTACTTTTATTTCATACTTGTATAGTTCTTTTACCTTTTATAACACGGAAGTCGCTAGAAAAATTGAATATGGCCTACAATCTACGTTACCAGTTTTTTTAGTTTTTCTCTTTTATTGTAATATCGCGCCCTAATTTCATTTTTATAAAGCTCTTCCTGTTGGTGAGCCAGCCATTTCGCATTTTTAAACAGTAAAACTGTTATCAGGAAGTCTAAAAATTGGTGCCTATGTTCGATGCAATCTCCAGCCTCGCTATACCACTCTGGGTATTTCTGTCTTGTAATTGCAGTAATCTGGGCTAAAATCATCGATTTTATACCCACTCTGCATGAATTTGCTATAAAGAGTTCTTTATAGTAGCTCATTTGTAGGCGGCTTATTTCGAAGAGTCTATCATCGGGATTAACCAGCCTTAGGTCATCTACGCTTTTGTAATTTTTCGACCTTATAAGGGCTTCCGATGAGTCTTCCAAAGAGCTATCAGTCTTTCGCATTAAAGTTGCACATTTTTCGCACTTCAATCTACATAAAACCTTCTGATATATGGCATATCCGGTGTAGTAGCGACGAACCTGTATCTCGGCTGCTTTTTCAGTCTGAGCAAAGTGCTCATCTGGAATGCATATTTGCTCCACGGCTAGTTGCTCAGACGCTTTTAAATTTTCTTTCAGGTCGTCTTCCTGGCCAATATTCCAGTCAAGGTTTATATCGTCGTCTTCTTCGCAATTGCTGCCTGTTTGCGAGAAGTTGCGTCGCAATATATGCATGGACACTAGCCTTGCAACAATATATTGCATCTCGTGTGCTGATGGATGATTATTGCATCCCAAATTTGCTCTTATTTTGTAAAAAAAGTTTTCCAAGGCATCTTGGTTCATCCTCCCTAAGAGTATAAATGATGTATTCGAATATTCGCTCAATTCGATCATTGCATTTATGGTTAACACAAATGAGTCGAGGCACAATATTTGACTGGTAGGCTTTTTTATATTTTTAATATAGGCGATGTGATCCTTCAAACGATTAATTTTCTCAATACAATCTCTTTATATTGGCCGTCTTCGCGGATTTGGATTGCAAAGCGTCTTACAATCCAATTCGTCGAACAGATCATTCATCCGTTTCACCAACAGTTGGGTTGCTTTGGCGCATTTTTTTAAATGCTCATCGGAGCCCAATAAATTTTCCTTAATTGCCATCTCAATTGCCGCGGCGACCGAATTGCTAAATATTTGTGTCGCTCTTGACACTGACATTTTTTCCAAGCTTCCGGGGTACACATGCGAATAGGTTAATTTTGGGCACATTTTAAAATTAACGTTCGCCTGGTCTATGGCATATATTTTTCGGACAACTTTAAAAGTTGTCAGCCCATCTTGCGTTTCAACGTCATATTTTAATAACATATTGCGCATGCATTTTATTAAATGGCAATAGTCAAACATTATATATATTTTTCTTTCATTATGAAAGAAATATGGTTTTTCTTTCGTAGCGCCTAATAAGTGCCTCAATTTGACATTTGGTGTACCTTGGTCGCACACTATTGATTTGATTTTAAGCCCGATTTCTTCTGAGGCATTTATATTGCTCTTGAGCAATTCCAACAATATCTCGCTTTTGACGCCATCTTTTGCCACATAGTAGGAAATTACATATTTCCATTTTGCGACTAAGCCTTTTAACATGAAAAAGCAGCACTTATTGCCGACCACGCTTTCCCGGTGACCTTCTCCATTATCAACGAAGCCATCAATCACATCTCGTACTTTGTTATACGTCAGATCTTTTCTGATTGAGACTTCGTCGAAAATTAATTGGCATATGCGTTCTTCTGTTTTCATTTCTTGAACAATTTTTTTTAAATTGTTCAAGACTTTCTCGTCGATACCGGGGCAGACATACCGGATCGGACGCCAACGCAAAAGTGTTTTTTTGTGGGGCAATGCAAATTAATTTATGTTTAAGGCCATTGATTTCTCCTTTTCATCATAGGAGTTTTTTTTCTTCAAAATCATTTTTGCGAATGTTATCGCATGTTCATTAGCATCGCCTGTTAGTATGACGATTTTTTCGAGAGCTTGACATTTTTTTGTCAACAGGAAAACTTTCCTGTTTAGCTCTTTAATCTTTTTCATCTGCCTCAAAGAATTACTTTGAAAACCCCTAGCTACTCGAGCGTAATGCTGGTCGCGAACAGTGATATTCTCACTATCTTCGCACTTCATTTGTATTCCATGAAGGCGGGAATATTTTTCAAATTCTTCAAATGATATGTCATTTGGATTTCCCATCTCTTCAAATGACATATCATTTGGTGTTGTACACTCGGTTTTTAAAACATCATATGTTTGTACAACCGGCGGCAAAACCCACTGTGGCGATTGCTGACTAGTTTCGTCAGCTTCAATTTTTAAATTTAGTACAGGAAGAGCTCCATTTAAAATCCGCTTAGACGATATATCTTTAGTGTGAAAATGTCTTTCACATATATATAATTTTTGTTTCAATGGTAACTGTAGATTGAAGGCCTTTACCCAGTTATTTCTAGCAAGTTCCGTTTTAGAAAACGAAAAAAGTTTTGCTCCACCCTCACAGTTGCTAACGCAGCAACATTTTTCCGGGAGCACCGGTTGAAATAACTGGGTTGGGGCCGCATCTAAAAAAATTTTAAATAAATATAAATATAAAAGATATATAATAATGTATATATCGTCACCTGAAATGCAAAATAACGTATCATCAAAAAATTGGAAATTAAGTGTCTTAGTGATTACGCTTCACTACTTCAAATTACATACATAATATTACATATGTTCAACATTTTCAGGTTCTGCACTCAGATATAAACCAGTTTTAACCAATATTGAAATTTTTTTTCACTCATGTTCCATTTTATTTCGTGTTTCATTCATGCCATTGTAAATTTCCGAAAATGTTGTTACGTTATTTTGCATTTCAGGTGACGATATAATAATAATGTGTAAATGCTGGCTGGGCAAATTAGCAAAACACACCCGCACTTGTATGTGCACCCGCAACCAAAATAGCAAAACACACATACGCACTTAAACAAACACCCACAATATAAAAATTGAACTGCACTTACCCAGATATAATGTCGGCACAGCATTCACTTTAAGTCTTTTTGGGCCAATTGCCTCTTTTTCGAAATGTTTCTCACAAATGAATGAGTTGGTGGCTGGAAAGTAGTCAATGGGAGAAATTTTTAAGTTCTCCTTCCACTTTTCAGCCAGCTCCCATTCACTTGGGAAACTAAATAAACGTAGTACCCCGCCGTTGGTACTTTCGCATCCGCGCACGCGACACTTTCGAATTTTAGGCATGTTGCACTTAATAAAATTAATTAATAGAATAATTCACGACTTAACCGAACGAAAACAAGTCTTACCCGCACAAAATCACAAACTTTATGAAAATTGGCGCAATTATTGGCACTTCAATTTTATATAAAGTTTAAAACATATTTACATATGAATACATAATATATTTTATTTTGGCGCAATTATCGACCAATCGGGCCAATATACATATGTATAAGTAGGAGAAAGAAGGATGGTTACTTTCATTTGTGTGTAAAGCTCCATACTTATTTACATATGATATATACAAAGAACATGTAAGAAGAAGATTTTTACAGGTTCCCTGGTATATGATATGTACATATTTATTTGATTTTGGCGCAATTATTGACACTTGTCTTAATATACAAAATTGGGCCAAAACGAAACAAACAAATACATAGTTACTTTTATACATATGTCAATATGGAAATGCCGACGGCAAAATGCAAAGGCATACATTGCACATATGTATGTACATACAACAATTCCTTGGTTGAAAGCAAAAATTGTAGTATGAGAAATAGAAATGCCGACGGCAAAACGAAATTCCTTACATTCGTACATTGCGTATGAAAGGAATTCCCTGGTTGAAAGCATGAATCATGAAAATATCATAATAGTGTTAGGTAAATCTTTTTTATTTAAAATTACTTATTATAAAATTAAATTAACATAAAATAATATGAAAAATAATAAATAAAAGTTCTACATACAGTGGCTCAAACGCATAATCGGACAGCGGTTTTTTATACAAAAGTTTATTTTAATTGAAAGAAAAAAGCCAGAAAAAAGAACAACAATGATTCAATTTTTATGGTGAGTATTCTCCAATCTCTCATTTTTCACACAACAAAAAAACAACAAGAATAAATTCATTTTTACAAAACAAATTTAACAAAAGCAAAATAAATCAGAATTCTTAAGCACAAACAAATAATCGGACACTAAACAATATTGTCATAATAGTGCAAAACAAGCAACCAAAAAAATGCCGTTACGTTGACAACAGTTATCATATTTAACGTGAAGAACATTGTGAGATTTTTTGTTGAAGTTTGCACGTGATGGCTCCTGTAGGTAAACACTTAGGATTAGAAATTCGCCAACTTATTATAAAATTAAATTTTGAGGGAAAATCGGTACGCGAAATTGCTGAAATAGTCGGAAAAGGAAAATCTACGGTGCACGATATAATTAAAAGGTATAGGGACGAATTTAGATTGGAATATAAGTCACGGCAAGGTCAAGGGAAAAAGATATCAGCAAGAGAAGAGCGCAAAATATTAATAGAAGTTAAGAAAAATCCTTTTAAACCCGTTAAAGAGTTGAAAATAGGGTTGGAGGAAAGATCTGGAGTTACAGTATGTGATGAGACGGTACGTAATGTTCTTCGTAAAAACGATTTCCATGGTAGAATCGCTCGGAATAAGCCGTTCATTAGCAACAAGAACAAGAAGTTACGAATCGATTTTGCTAAAGATTATTTACTTAAATCGCCTGAGTTCTGGAACACGGTAAGTTATAGAAAACAGTTAAAAATTACAAAAACAAAATTATATTGTACAATTTATAGGTTATTTACACAGATGAGAGTAAATTTAATTTACACGGATCTGACGGCAAGTCTTATGTTTGGCGAAAGGCAAATCAAGAATTTGCTATTAAAAATACTAAGGGCACAGTTAAACATGGAGGAGGTTCAGTCATGGTTTGGGGCTGTATGTCAAGTGCTGGTGTAGGCAATTTGTGTTTCGTGGATGGAAAAATGGACAGATTTGGATACCTCAACATTTTGAAAGAAAATTTGAAGCAGAGTGCGGAGAAGCTTGGTATTTTGGAAAACTTTGCATTTTACCAAGATAATGATCCTAAGCACAAATCGAACGTTGCACAGATGTGGTTGATCCACCACTGCCCCAAACTGCTCCAAACACCTGCCCAAAGTCCAGACCTAAATGTCATTGAACATCTTTGGGAGGAACTGGCCAGAAGAGTGTACAAAAGCAAATTCAAAACTGTAGATGAGTTAAAAGAAGGACTTTTAGAGGCTTGGTATTCAATTGAGCCCGAAGTTTGTAAAAATTTGGTCAATTCTATGCCCAAAAGACTGCAAGCTGTAATTGACTCTAAAGGATACCCCACAAAATATTAAACTTCATATTGAGCATTTTTTTGGTTGCTTCTTTTGCACTATTATGACAATATTGTTTAGTGTCCGATTATTTGTTTGTGCTTAAGAATTCTGATTTATTTTGGTTTTGTTAAATTTGTTTTGTAAAAATGAATTTATTCTTGTTGTTTTTTTTGTTGTATGAAAAATGAGAGATTGGAGAATACTCACCATAAAAAATGAATCATTGTTGTTCTTTTTTCTGGCTTTTTTCTTTCAATTAAAATAAACTTTCGTATAAAAAACCACTGTCCGATTATGCGTTTGAGCCACTGTACATTCATATTTCCATACATAATAGAACATATTTCCTATGGAATATCAAAGATATTATTTTTCTTCAATATTCTCTGTTTGGGAATATCATCATGGGCATGCATACATACATACATATGTATGTATATTTATGTCTCTTCATATTCTTGGGTATGTGAGACGAGAACAAAACAAAAAATATCGGCTATGTTCGTAAATGCATCATGACTTGCAGCATAAGCAACAGTAGCAACACTGCAAGTTTGACGTTTGATACTTCTTATACAATTTTTGACAATTTGCAGATACATTTGTTTGCATTTTTGAACGCGTATAGTACTAAAAAGGAAATTTTGCTGAATCTAACACTAGACGAAATTTGAGAGCAAAGAAATGATAGATTTTCTTTAAATTTAAGAAAAAGAAGGGTATTGAAGTCAAAAAGAAAAATTTGTAGGTACAAATGTTTGTCTTTAAAAAGAAAAATACCTAAAAACAAATCATTTATTAAAACAATAAAGTCGTTTCCCGAGGACATATTCAACCGTACTCTCAGCAATAACTGCGTCTCCGCATTACTGAGATTTTCACTAAAAATTTAAAAATAATAATTTATACAATTATTATTAACATAATTTAACTAAATTCCAATACAAAAATTAAAATAAAACAGTTTTGCACTTACTTTTCGTCAGACATCGTAGTTAAATGCAGTAAACAATTTTTTGATAGAAATTATGTATGACAGTTGATAGAAGTGTTGCTTTTTTGAACGCTTGATTATTGCAGTGTTGCAATATTGCATTTCTGAACGTTCTGTTTGTTATGCAATCGTCATGATGCGCGTCATGATGCATTTACTAACATAGCCATCTTTACGTTCTCTGTGTGAGACGTGTGTTTTGTACACATTTTTCGCTGTTAAAAGTGGAATATCTAAGAACTTATTTTTCTTCAATATTCTCTGCTTGAGCATATATGTATGCCATCTCATCATATGCCGTAAATACATACATATATTTATTTCTCTTCATATTCTTTGTTGAATATGTGGAGAACTGTTAAAAATGTTAACATTTCACAGCGTGAATTCTGTATTTGTGTGGTGAGATTCCGTGTCGCAAATTTATCAAATGTTCGCTGTCGAACCTGCACCTTTTCTATGTATGTTTTAAGTTCTCTGGCTGAACTGTGGACGAACTCAAATTTACTATTTCAGCAATTTTATGTTGCAACATTTCCTTCTTAAACTGCTCCAACACCAACTCTCGTTTTCCTAGTGATGTGCGCGGTCCAATGGTTAACAAATTCAAGTTTACGTAAGTTGCAAATCGCGACGAAAAATAGCGGTACTTTTAACTGCATCATTTAAGCTGTGGCGTCCTATTGTCCGTATGTTATTGTTTTTATACTCTCGCAACAAAGTTGCTAAGGAGAGTATTATAGTTTTGTAATTTTTTTTTAAAGTGGGCGTGGCCCCGCCCCCTAATAATTTTTTTATACATATCTCGGAAACTACTATAGCTATGTCAACCAAACTCTATAGGGTCGTTTTTCTTTAGGCATTTCTATATACAGTTTAAAAATGGAAGAAATCGGATAATAACCACGCCCACCTCCCATACAAAGGTTATATTGAAAATCACTAAAAGTGCGTTAACCGACTAACAAAAAACGTCAGAAACACTAAATTTTACGGAAGAAATGGCATAAGGAAGTTGCACCTAGGCTTTTTTTAAAAATTGAAAATGGGCGTGGCGTCGCCCACCTATAGACCAAAAACCATATCTCAGGCAGTTTTGCAGTTTCCACACTACCACTGAGGTATGCAAATAGCGCGTTACCGATATAATTTTAGGGTTCTCGGTTCCCCAGTAGGCCTATATCACCCATATATATAAATAAATACAAATATATACATACATAAAGCAAAAATTCCGAATAATTAAAAAAAATGATACAGTTTTGCCAGCCTATCCTACAGATAAGAAACACAAAAAAGGTTAATTCTTAAATTGGGCCTACTAAGATCTGTATTAAAAAAACTTTACGAGGAAGAATATTCTCGGCCTGACAAAAAGAGTTAAAATAACATTCGAGTCACAGTTGTTGCAGCAGAGAAAGGGTCTGACATGCTTCATTCTATCGAATAAAATTTGGCCTACTCCTATTCTATGACAGGTGGATTCAAATTCTCTATTAAAAGTATCTTCAAACTCCTTAATATAGTCTAAAAATCTCTTGGATGGTTTAATTAAATTGCACCTGTCAATTTGCCTCTGCTGAATGAAATAAAAATAAGTTGAAATCTCTTCTTCTCCTAAATAAGGTAATGGTTGGGTACAAGTGTGTGTCTTAAAAACTTTTAAATAAAGATAACCGCAAAAATATGCATATGCATTTGCTTTAAGAAAAAGCAAGCCTCACGAAGAAATTGTGTTTGCTCCGGGGTGCTCGAAAAAACTTGCATCAAAATTCCGACTATTAAATAGGTCAAATAACTTATTTATAAACAAAAAATATTCCGCGGTATTGCAAAAAGTAGGAGATGGGGAAGTCAAACGCCCTGCGCTATAAACTGCGAGCATACCGGAAGCGACAGTGTCGCTGAAAACTTGGGTAGCTAAGTAGTTTAACACTCGTTTTGTGAAAATTGTTTGGAAAAGAGTGCGCATCGGTAAGCTTGGGTGCACAGCGGACAGGATTTTGGGAATCCTTGTTGTAGAAATGTACAATATCGGACCAGCTAACTAGGCACCATTTAAAACTAACTCTATTTTTAAAGTTTTCTAAACAATTCCTAACATTCTTTATAAGATGGGGACAATCATTGAAAAAGTATACTTCCTTGCCATTAACCTGAAAATAGGGACGCGCTTGTGAAACTCCTAACACTCGAGCTAAATTGAAAAAATTCGACACCTGATCACAAACAAAATGGCAAGGTATGAGACCTGTATTCTGCAATTGGGTAATGGCCTGAAAAATATATTTTTTGGCAACATCACCTTTACAGGAGCTAGCGGATGGGTCCAAGGCTCGCCACCGATACTTTGGACCAAAAGAGTCATTGCACTGGTACCTATTCTACAAGTTCGATTTTCATAGTATATAGCTAAAGCTAAGGTTTTGAAATAGCTGTCGTATCTACGACCTTTAGGGTGCCTATTATTATTTTCTAAACTATTTTCTACTATGGCTCTAATCTGTGGGGGAAGCTGGCTACATAAATGCATAGTAGAATTGAACCCCTCTTCCGTGTCATTTAATTGTTCTTTTAAAATTGCATATTTCAGCGAAAGGTCTGACAACTGGTACTACAAATAACTAATCTTTCTATCTTCTTCTTCAAATCTAGCCTTCAACTTCTTATTCTCCTCAAACAGTTTGTGCTCTTTATTAGTTACAGCTGTCAGACTCAAATTTGTTTGACTCCCCCTGTCTACAAAGCTTTCATCTTCAAATGATGTTATTAAACTAATGTCTTGATCTGCATGATCAAAGACACTATCCCTCATTTCTATTTGCGCCCCTTCTGCCACAGATGCGAGCAAATTTAGATCGCTCTTTTCGTGACATTGAAGCGCGTTTCCTTCCACCAATTGTGGGTAAAAATCGTTTGCTCCCATTTCTGTCGGAGAATTGGGAGCCAAAATTTGGTTATCTTGAAGACTGGGTGCAGTTATATGTATGTGGTAAATTAGTGCTAGTTACTGCAAAGGTCATGAACTTTCTCTCCATCCTCATTTCTTTGCAGAAATGGCGCTTACAGGCGTACAAAAATTTAGGCCTGTCTTGCCCCACACCAAAAAGATTCAGCCAAATTTTAAATCTAATAGGCTAGCCAGTCAAAAACGCAGAATCGCGGGTCGTGCCAGCTGGCAGGACTTATCTTATGGGCGCGCAATGTAACTACACAGTCAAAAACGCTACTCCCTCTCTCTTTGACGTGGGATGACGTGAGAATTCACGACATTTGGATTTTTGCCGTGGAAACGTGTCAGCTGATTGCTCTCTCACAACGCAGGGTTGCCAATCAACTTTTATAATTCAATCTGTTCAATATGTTTCAATATGTTTGAAATTTTCATAAAATAACTTTTCTATTATTTATTTATAAATATATAAACTATTTTTGATAGTTTGTTTTCAGTTTTAGTATTTTATATTGTAAAAAATTGTAATTGAAAACAAAGATGTGCTCAAAACTATATATGCGTATTGGGCAATGGCAACATTGTTCAAATGTAAACAAACAAAGATGGCTGATTTCTGCGTTTTTACCACGTTTTTGACTGTGCACACATTTTGCCGATAAGGAAGGAAAAGGAAGGAAGGGAGTAGCGTTTTTGACTGGCTAGCCTTTAACAAACAAAATAAATTGTTTATTGTTTATTACAAGCGCGATTTAAAACAACCAACCTTTAACAGCCTAAAACAACTTATATTAAAACTAATAGAAATTAAGTTAAATCGAGTTAAGGACTAAAACAAAAAGATGACTAGTATCTACATACATACATCATGCCTTATATCTAATAACATTTTATAGTATATACATATTTAAATTAATAAGAATTAAGAAAAATTAGCTTAAAACCTAAAACAAAGATATTACATACTATATAATCATGCCTACTATTATTTATTTATACAACTATTTAACCACTTATTAACAAATAAATATTAATTATTATTTCAAATAAGTATTCAATTTCTTACCTGGCTTGATCCTTCTCCTGGTTTGGAAAGTTGAAAAAACGTTGCTGTCCTCTGCACCCCATTACACATTTTTTTGATTTCGGCATATGTTTTCCTATAAAACACAAAAAAACTTTTAAAAAACATTCACATTACTTCTTCTTAACTCCGTATTGAACTTACGCACTTTTTTTACAGTAAAACTGCACTAAATTAATAATTCTAATCTTTTTATAGTAATAACAATTAACCTCAACCGACTTCCAACGAATTTTAACAACGAACTGATTTTGGCAGTTCGTTTTACCGCTTTTATTCTGGCACCCCGCCTTTTTGACTAACTGCTGATTGACGGGACCCTGATTGTGTTTCGTTGCCAGCTCAGAAAACAGATCAGCTGCAAGCGAGAGAGCAAGAAAAGAGATTCTAATCAAGTTATCTATGACAATAAGAGAATGACGAATATTATAAATTACAAATGTTTGCTTTGGCATGTGCACTGGTACATACATATGTACATATGCATGCACTAAGGCGCTATCTACGATTTGACATGCGCTCTCTTCTGTGTTGCACGAATATGTATGTACGAGCTAAGGAACACTGCGCTTTGACATGCGCACTCTACTTTGTTTTATATTCACACATACATACTTACAAACATATGTATGTATATACATATGTATGGACGAAGAGGCAAGAGCAAAATCTAACAGAAATATTGTTGTCGGCGTTATTTTGATTAGAAGTGTTATTGCGTTAGGTAAGCTTTGAGTCAGTTCAGTTTTCTTAGAAAAGTCAAGGCGGCTATTACCAGCGAATACATACATACTACATCGAATTTCAGTTCAGATTCAGATTAATTATTAAAAATAAAATGCCAAACCAAAGGCGAATTGGACGAAAAAGGAGTTTAACAGGTCGAAGAGAAGAGGTGAATGTTAAGATAAAAAGGAATTTTTAATTGTTAATGTATGTATGTATATGAATTGACCTGTTTTATTAGAGCCGTAGTCATGCAGGATCTATGCAAGTTATTTCAAAGCTGCCCTAAACTCCGTAGTTCTTCCGGAGTATAGTTCGCTTGGGGGTTTGACTAATATACATATGTTTACACTGTAAAGCAAAACATTTCGGAAGTGAAAAGGTACCTGTACTTTTCATTGTTTTATATTCGTAATATATGTATATACATACTTACACCCCTATTCTGTGCACTTGACAAATTCAACATATTTCTAATTTGTCAAAGTTTTACATTTATCAAGCATTTGGTATTCTGTGTCTGAAATAAAAAGCTCTTTTCTTTATAAGTTGTTAAGATGTCAAATGCTCTTGACAGCAGTGCTCGTTATGAATTAAATATCTGATTGTGCATCTTGTTGTGAAAATGGAAGATATTTTACTTTTGTTATTATTGTTAAACGAAGATGAAAATTGTGAGAATAGGAATCGCTCGCGGCATTTAAAAAGTTTACGCGAGGATAGCAATCCATTTTCTTTGAGCGAGAATATCTTTGTGCAAAGTTTTAGATTAACTCGTGAAATTTGCCGCCGCCTAATTGATGAACTGGCCCCACATGATAATCATAAAACGTCACTACCTTTAACTGTAAGGGTTCTAGCAGCTTTGAACTTCTTTGGACACGGCTCATATCAGAAATGTGTAACAACGTCAACTTGCCCATGAGTCAGTCATCCCTTTCGAGAAGTCTGCGAGCTGTAGCAAAACTTATTGTGAAGGTGAAGGGAGGAGAAATAAAGTTTCCCAGTTCAATAGAGGAAGAAACTTTTATAAAAACGGGGCAAGTATTATTGTAATACAAATAATAATATGCTAATTTATTTGAAATACATATATTCCAGATTTTTTAGAAAATTTGGAATAAAAAGCACCATAGGAGCAATTGACTGCACGTATATTGCTATCATTGCTCCACCATCAAATAATGTCGAACGTCCTCTTAATTTATATTTAAATAGAAAAGGATTCTACAGTATCAATGTTGAAGCAGTAAGTTTTGTTTTTGCATGCACATACATACATACATATATGCCAATGCAATTTTTGAATGTATTGTTTTTTAGGTTTGCGATCACCGATTATGTTTTACATTTGTAAATGCTAAATTTCCGGGTGCAACACATGACTCTGGAATTTGGGCAACTTCTGACCTACGAGAACAGCTCATTCGTCAGCATACTAATACGTCTGAGCAACAACGGAGGGAATCTTGGCTTCTTGGCGATCAAGGTTATCCTCTAGAACCGTGGCTTTTAACACCAGTGGGAACACCTAATACCCATAAAGAGCAAAAATACAACAAATTACATGGTTCTGCAAGAAACTGCATAGAGAGAGCATTTGGTGTTTTAAAATCTCGCTTCAGATGTTTGTTGAAGCACCGAGTTCTACATTATTCACACGAAACTTCCGCTTTGTTTGTTAGTACTTGCGTTATATTGCATAATATAATGACGAAAGCAGGCATTACGTTCAACGAAATAGATGACGGGGTTGCAGAAGACTTTGATTCTCCAATTAATGATTATAGCTCTTCACAGTACATGCGCGAAGGTGAAAGAACAAGATCAAGATATATATCAACTCTTTAGTTATATACATATATACAGAAGCCAATCCATATACTTATGTACATAAGTATATAAATGTTCTCACAATTCGACTTTCGAAATACACTACTTACTTCCATTATTTGTTTATTTATTTATCCTTTTTGTTAAAAGAAAACAAATTGCAATTTCCATTCCATTTTTTTTTATTCTATTATAAAACAAAAAAAACCTAACTTAATTAATTCAATAAATATTAATTAAATAAAAATATTACACATACGTTATTTCAATTTTAATTAAACTTTAGATATTATTTTTTATTACTAGTAAACGATTTTATAAGTTCTGTTATAGAACTAGTTAGGCCTTGAATGGCCTGCATCATTTTCCGATGCTCCCGTCGCCTCTCTTCCTCAGCAGCATTCCTTTTTGGAATATCAGCTATCAAAGTGCTGATAAGCTTGTTTCGTGCACTTCGTGATAGCACCGAAGTTGAAGCATCCTTAAAAGAAAAAAACGTAATAAGAAATTGCAAAAAAAATTATACATATGTATATGTATTTTGTAATTATATCATAATGAAAACTTACCTGGTTTTCCAAGCTAGGATACGTAGATGGTGACGATGGACTTGCTGTATGGTGTTCGGGATTTGGGCTTGCATCTACCTGACTGCATAATTGGTGAGGACTACCCGTGGGTGATGAAATTTCGCATTCATCTGTTTGCACAATTGGCGTTAAACCTAGGCTTTGCACATTTTGCATCCCATCTACAGCGGCCGAGCCAAATGTCGACAAAGCCATTTCTTCGAAGTCCGTCATCGGCTTGGAACTTGGACCTCCACCTGTGAGCCTTTGAGTCATTTTCAACCGCCTTGCTCGAGTGCGCAGTTGGCTTTTCCAAACGCCTAACGTCTATAAATTAACACAATATAATAAATAAACGAAAAATAAACTAAAATGTTATCTCTTCCCATTTTGCAGCACTTCGTATTGGTCCTCTGCACGAATTAAGTTGCTCTGCCAGCTGTTGCCACAACTCCTTCATCCGTTGATTCGTCTTTGGGCAATTTTTCCCCGTGCTAATTTCTGGGTGTGCTTGGCAAAACAACACATATGCCTCCAGCTGCTCGTGCGTAGCTCTATCGTGCTTGGGTTTACTATAAAATAAAAGTTAAATTATAAATTTTGTTAATAATTAAAATTTGGAAACTTACGTTGCAGAATTGTCCATTTTAACGAATAATTTGAATAGAAATCAGCTGTTTTCTATTTACATTATTTTTTTCACCATACGTGTGGCGAAAAGCTTTACGAATTGAAGCTTTTACTTTTATCAAGATTGCCACAGAATACCAAAATATTTCTCGCTTGTTAAATATTTGAGTTAATTGTCAACATTTTATTAATTTGTCAAAAGCA
Organism: Bactrocera neohumeralis; assembly: GCF_024586455.1. Classification (NCBI taxonomy): domain Eukaryota; kingdom Metazoa; phylum Arthropoda; class Insecta; order Diptera; family Tephritidae; genus Bactrocera; species Bactrocera neohumeralis. Next base: position 114,708 of record NW_026094774.1, on the reverse strand, counting down.
CAGAATAGTGGTGTTATTGTCTTAATATTTGGTTGAAATTGTTACTAGGTAAGAAATGGCTTTACGACATGTTGTCATGGCGGAAAAGTTAAACTTCAAGAATTACGTGTACCTGAGTTTTTGAAAGCTGTGTTAGAAAATGATTTGAGCTCTTGGCGGGGACACTATTTGGAGAATATTCGGCAGCTAAATAGTTCGTTTGCTTTTGCATCATTCGAAGCGAAAATTTCGGAGCCTACAGGGCGTGGACCATATTGCTTCCGAATACATGGATGAATATATCATAGGGTAGGTCCATTGCATGCAGATCATCCTTCAGAATCCTCCTACGCCCAGCTGTTTATTCTTGACACCGATCAAGCAACTGATATAAGGACACAACATAATTCAAACTGCTATAGGTATTTGCTGAGAGAAATCCTCGAAATGCTTTCAAATATTAACCCCTTGGCAAATGAGTATAAGCATATGGCGCAGGTTGAACGCGAAGAGGAACAGAGGGCCAGAGAAGAAAATCGCAATGCTCGCCGAATTAGCATGCTACTTTTGCTTAGATCGATTATTACGTGATATTCACCAAAATGAAATACCTTTTGGTGGAAAGGTTATTTTATTAGGTGGTGATTTCTGGCAAGTTCTTCCTGTGGTGCCCAATAGCTCACGCGCCGCTATAGTTGGTAATTGTTTGAAACGGTGCTCACTTTGGAAATTTTTTAGGTGTCTCAAACTCTCAACGAATATGCATTCTAAAGAATCCTTATACAACAATTTTCTTTTGCGTGTTGGAGAAGGTCGAGAGCTCTCTCCAGAGTCGAAAATCAATATACCAGAAGAGATAATTTTGCTAAATGAAAATTTAGTGGATTGGGTATTTCAGCCTCAGTCTGGTGTTATTAGTCAAAACCATTTGAAGGATCGGGCGATTTTGTGTCCAAAAAATGATCACTGTACGATAATAAATAGCGAAATAGTAAATATGTTGCCTGGTGAAGAAAGGGTATATTATAGCATGGATACTGTCGTTTCTGAAGATCCTCAAGAGCATGTCGGATTCCCTACAGAATTTCTAAACTCCCTTAATTTCAGTGGAGTAGCGCCTCATGAGTTAAGGCTTAAGGTTGGAACAGTTGTGATGTTAATCCGCAATCTTAATACATATGAAGGGTTGGTCAATGGGACTCGCTTGATAGTAAAAGCACTACATTGTAATTGTTTGGAGGTCGAAATTTTAACCGGTGAATCACAAGGGAAACAAATTCTATTGCCCCTTATAAATTTATAGCCCAGCGAATTTTATTTTAAAGCGTCGCAAATTTCCAATAATTGTAGCATTCGCAATAACAATAAACAAATCTCAAGGACAGACTCTAGCACGAGTTGGTGTTTTCCTCAAGGAGGATTGTTTTACGCATGGCCAGCTGTATGTCGCATTGAGTCGAGTACGATCTTCTCAAGATATCAAAGTTAACACTTACGACCAAAATAAAACCACGATGAATGTAGTTTTCCATAAAGTACTTGAATAAATTGAGTTTTTATAAAATTTTTTTTTTTACTTTTTTCATTTTAAATAACGGAGTCCCCCGATTATCGGGGGTTATTACTAGTTAAATTTAATAGAAATTTTGAAGTTCAAAACTCAGATAAGACAGGAGGCACAAACATCAACTTTATGCTCTCCACATATGTATTTGTTTATTGCACTTTGCGCATACCACCTTCGCCATTCTTCATTTGGAAGAAGGACACATGGCACAAATCTTCCGTTTCGTAGCTTCTGATGCCCGTATCATATTTTCTGATCTATTTCTAGGATGGTCAGGTCGTAAACTTGTTATGTCATTTCTTACCGTAGTGGTAATTGTTGGCATATTAAGTCTGTAATCTAAGTGACTATCTATAAGACTAGTAAAAAGCTTTTTCATAAAATCTACCCGTTTTAAAGGCTTTTGTCCAACTTTAAACATATTGTGTGTGTAAATAACATACGAATTTATAAAAGAAATGTTCAGCATACCGAAAAATTGGCACAATGGCCACCTGTTCGTTTTTCTTGAACAACTCATTGCGCTGCACATCTGATCCAGGGTGTCTCCTCCCCCTTTGGTTCCGTTGTAAAACTCAATCATGGTTGGCTTCTTTGAAACGGGGTTAATAGGTACAGTACCTGTCCAATAAATTACGAACGAAAACAAAATTTAATATTTTTAATATAATTTAATAATATTGAATATGATTCAATACAAAAATATGATAATTTAAGTTTAATGTATATAGCACATAAAAAATAATTCTTTTTTTTAATACGCCAAATATTTATGTTTTTATAAATGATTAAAGTAAGAACTCCGGATAATTTTTTTATTCGTTCGTAATTTATTGGACAGGTACTGTAGGTAGGTAGGAGTGCAGCCCTATCGGGCTCAATTAACACTTGATGTGCCATTTTGATGCACTGTTCTATCTGCTATTACGTTTCTCCTTCTCTTTCAAACCATTTTGAGGTTTCGATGAAACTACTTATGTCCGCTATGCTTTTAGTGGAAATCCATTCAAGGTTTGGTGCTAGATGGATTCCAAGTGTTTTGTGTCGGATCTGTGCTAGAGCTGGGCATTCACAGAGAAAGTGGAAGATTGTTTCCTTGTTCCCTGCTACTCCGCAGCCACGGCAGATGTCATTGTAGGGCATACCCATTTTGGATGCGTGTTCCCCAAATGGCCAGTGCCCTGTTGTGGTAGCTGTTACTCTGTAAATACTTTTCCTTGACCTATTTAGTAAGTCGTTGGTTCTTTTCCTGTCATATGTTGGCCATAATTGTTTAGTTATGACGCATTTTGTGATGTTTTTCCACCAGTTATTTGCAATTTGTTGAAATTGTCCATTGATCTCACTTTTGATTGATCCTAGCGGACTTGGTATTATCTCCGCCTCGGATTCGTTGAGGAAAGCTCCTGCCTTTGCCAACTCGTCTGCTTTTTCGTTACCGAAAATGTTCCTGTGGCCGGGAACCCAGATTAAGTTTAGTTGGAGCTTGTCTTTTATTGCGCTTAGTGCTCTCTTGTAGTTGTGTACTGTGCTGGAGTTTGTCATGGGTGAAGACAAGGTCAGGAGCGCCGCCTGGCTATCCGTAAATATAGTTGCTTTATTTATATTCCCGTGGTTTTCCAATAGAGCTTCGCAGGCTTTTTCTATGCCTAGTACTTCGGCTTGGAAGATGCTAGCCGAGTTCGGTAGACGTATAGAGAGAGATATGCCAAGATCAGTGGAGAATACCCCCGTGCCTACTCCGCAGTCCATTTTGGATCCGTCGGTATAGACTGAGATGGTATCCTCCTCTTATATTGAGCCTCTTCTCCATTCTCGTCTAGATGGTATCCTTACCTGGAAGTGTCTATTGAAGTTCAGCTTTGGGAGAATGTAGTCTGATTTATTAATGGCGAGCTTGTTTAGAATTACAGTATGTCCATAGTTCTGCTGGTTCCAACCTACCAATTCTTTTATTCTTGTCGCCGCAATAGCTGCTGTTTTTTGAATAAAAATGTCCATTGGTAGTTGATGCAGGATCACGTTGAGCGCATCAGTCGGACATGACCTGATTGCCCCAGTAACACCCGCACATGCTGCTCTTTGTATACCATTTAATTTTTTAATGTTATATTGTTTGTTTAGCGCTGGTCACCATACCAGAACTCCATATGTAAGTATAGGTCTTATGACCGCCGTATACATCCACATGATTATACTTGGTTTGAGGCCCCAATTCTTGTTGACGATTCTCTTACAAGTATAGTAAGCCATGTATGCTTTGTTTATTCTTTTTTCTATATTTATTTTCCAGGACAATTTGGTGTCAATCTCCACCCCCAAGTATTTAGCTGTGGGGGTGATAGACTGAGTGTTGTACCGTTTAGTACCGGAAGTTGAAATTGAGGTATTTTGGTTCTGCTTGTGAATAGCATCAGTTCTGTTTTGTTCGGGTTAACTCCTAGTCCATTGTTTTTAGCCCATAGGTTTAACCCAGTGCTTTTCCATAATTCGCTGACTGTTGAAGGAAACATGCCTGATACCAACAACAACACTATATCGTCTGCATACGCCCTGCTTTACTCCTCCACCGTTTAGTTGGAGGAGTATTTCGTTCAGCGCTACAATATTTATGGCATACTTGAGGCGTCCCTTTGTTTTGTGCAGCGCCGTTTATTATTTGGCTATTCTTCGATAATCATCTGCACACGTTCAACGGTGGTTCTGATTGAACCCTCGTTAGAAAAGCAGCCATGGTGTATTGTTTGCTGACTCCCGGGGAAGTGTGTTGTAATTACTTAGTACCTCCAGAGACTCTTTTGCTTCAGAGGGAGGTCCAATCTTGGCATTTTCCTTCCGTCCTAATGTGTAGGCTTTGTTAATATTGATCTTTGGATAGCATTTGCAAAACTCAGTCTTTTGTCGGTTTCTCTGCAACTTTCTATCGCCATAAGTCGTTTTTCGCTTTCCTGACTGCTTTTTGTATCTTTTCATAGCGGTTTCTCTATCTTTATATGGCTGCCATATTTTGGTATCTTTTCTAAATCTAGCTGCCATATTTGGTTCTCATTGAAAGCTCTCCTTAGTTGTGTTCTCAAATTCTTGAGTTCACTGTTCCACCAGGGGAGAGACTTTCTCTTTTTCAAAACTGTTAGTGGAGTAGATTTATTGAAAGTTTTGGTTAAGATTTTTTCCAACTTCTCTACTTCTGAATCTAGTTCTTGAGGATTAATAGTACCTATTTCATTGCAAGATGACTGAAGGAATACTTACTATTTTGCTAGGTTTTGGTTTATAGGATAATAGAGTTAAATTTTTGTCATAGCAAAACATTGACGTTCTGCACTTACGTCCCTTTTTGTTTTTTAATTCAGAAGGTATTTCCGCTTTGTTTGATCTGAGTGTGCCAACTATTGTTAAATTGTACGGGTGATTTCCTAACGACTGAGCCAAAGGTATGGATGTAAACCAGTTGTCCATCGTAATACTTCTATTCGAGCCATGTACTGATTTTGTTAGCTCTTTAACGTAGAACTCTCCAAGAGGCAGTTTCGTGGTATTGGAGCCTTTACCTAAATACGGCATTGCATTCACCATGTAATTAGTTCCACTATCACACATCATTATAATTTTAATGCCATATTTGGCATACGGAAACGGCATTTACCTCTAAATTCCAGTAGCTGCTCATCAATTGTTAGGTATGGACCAGGATTATAATTTTCCCTGCCTTTTTGGACAAACATTTCCCATATTTTCCTTATAGGAGCGAATTTGTTCTTTACTAGTTGAATGCGTACAGACTTATCGTCGAACCGTAAGCAAGCCATTAGGAACTTGAATTTTGCTTTTGTGGTTACGCTTATGTACTGGGTTCCACTGTATGACCGATCGAATAATTCATCAGCAGATAAATGCTGATCCTTTCTAACAGCCGTCATTACTAGTACTCCTAAAAGAGCGTTTATTTCCGTTTCAGAAGTGATCCGTCTTTGTGTCATATCTGTATCTCCAATCTTCTTGGTTTGTCCACTGCACGATTTCGCTAATAATATCCTTTGTGATAAACATTTGGAAACATTCTAGTGGGTCAGTTACGTTTTTGCATTCGCTCGCTGGACCTCGATTTTGATGTATGATGTTCAAACCATATCGATGTGCTTTACCGTTTACCGATGACCATTTATGGCCGTTTTTGCCACGCAGTATTACTTTAGAGCATGATATAATATTAGAATTTGATTTTAAAATATTAAGGGGAACGTCGTCTTCATCCACCTCGGTTTCTTGATCTGAACAGCTTGAATTATGAGCCTAATCGCATTGATCCACACTAATTTCTTCACCAGACGAGCTTGTATTTTGAGTGCATTCCTCTTGATCCACTTCCGTGTCAATACTTAGTTCACTAGTTTCGCTTTCCAACTCATCGTCATCGCTTAAGGAGGAAAACTTCTCGATTTCCTGATCATTTAACGGTAGCTTAGTAGTCATGGCAAACGAAATAAACCCCTAATCGATCAAGAAAATAATACCACAAAAACCTGAAAGTTACATAAACGGCATCCTTCGTCAATTTGACTACGCCATAAAACATAACCGAAAAAAAATCTACTTACGATTTGCGTGCTCCTCTGTATGTGTGCATTCAAAGAGAGTAAACAACCGACTATCGCTGTACGAAAGCGGAGATCAACACGAACAATTAAAAACATATTTACAGTGAAAATAAAATAGTTCGTAGTCATTTTGACGAAGGAGGACCGTCTAGGGTTAAAAAGTTAATTTCTGAACTACTATCTAAAGTAATGGATCTAACAATCGAGTGTTCGGGCCGTAGTAAACCCTGGAAATCCTGCCAAGAAAGGTCACTTAAATTGGAATCATTGCACACGTTAAGAAGAACATTAGGCTATATTCTGAAACAACTGTGGCTTCGGATTCTAAAGGCAGCTCACAGTTACCTTTTGTTACGATATTTACGTAACGTAAGACCCACGACTTCCTACATAAACTAGAGAACATGAAAGGTGTAACTCTAGTACCTCTGACTTATCAAAAAAAAATGCTCTAAGCTGTCCTGATATAGTCATCTTGTCTTTAGGTAAGGAAATCCTGAGTGTGGCAGCAATCTCAACAATCGTCTTAAACTATAAATGTTAATTAACCACCCCTTGATAAATTTTAAATTATGTGTTGTGTTGTTTCTTAACTCAGCTACGACCCGAATTGTTTTTAAAACTTTTTCTACCTCATCTAAAAACTGCTTTTGCTCTGGGGAACTTATAAAAACTTCTTTAGTCGGTACAATGGCCTCAGTCAAACTGCTATTAAAGATATCGAATAATTTATTGAAAAAAAAACGAAATCCGCGGTATTAACCCTCTGTGACTGATGTGGTAGTCTAGCAGACACCAACAGACACAAAAGAGTATTTTGTACCGTTATTTTCCATACATCTACTCTCTTGTTCTCTGTACCTTCTTATTGTATACTCATGCCTATGTTAGTTTGTTCAGATCGATTGATGTAAGTACACGTCCCATTTTAAGCGAAAAAGTGTCTGCGAGTCAACCACATCAATATTAAGGTAGGTGTCTGTGAGACAATCACATCAGTATTTTTTTTATATTTTCATAATGTCTCCTAAGCAACAAGTCAGTAAAATTGTTATTTTTATACTCTCGCAACAATGTTGCTAAGGAGAGTATTATAGTTTTGTTCACATAACGGTTGTTTGTAAGTCCTAAAACTAAAAGAGTCAGATATAGGGTTATATATACCAAAGTGATCAGGGTGACGAGTAGAGTTGAAATCCGGATGTCTGTCTGTCCGTCCGTCCGTGCAAGCTGTAACTTGAGTAAAAATTGAGATATCATGATGAAACTTGGTACACGTATTTCTTGGCTCCATAAGAAGGTTAAGTTCGAAGATGGGCAAAATCGGCCCACTGCCACGCCCACAAAATGGCGGAAACCGAAAACCTATAAAGTGTCATAACTAAGCCATAAATAAAGATATTAAAGTGAAATTTGGGACAAAGGATCGCATTAGGGAGGGGCATATTTGGAAGTAATTTTGTTGAAAAAGTAGGTGTGGCCCCGCCCCCTACTAAGTTTTTTGTACATATCTCGGAAACTACTATAGCTCTGTCAACCAAACTCTACAGAGTCATTTTCTTCAGGCATTTCCATATACAGTTCAATGGAAGAAATCGGATAATAACCACGCCCACCTCCCATACAAAGGTTATGTTCAAAATCACTAAAAGTGCGTTAACCGACTAACAGAAAACGTCAGAAACACTAAATTTTACGGAAGAAATGGCAGAAGAAAGCTGCACCCAGGCTTTTTTTTTTAAATTGAAAATGGGTGTGGCCTCGCCCACTTATTGACCAAAAAACATATCTCAGGAACTACTAGACCGATTTCAATGAAATTCGGTATATAATATTTTCTTAACACCCTGATGACATGTACGAAATATGGGTGAAATGGGTTCACAACCACGCCTTCTTCCAATATAACGCTATTTTGAATTCCATCTGATGCCTTTTTTGTATAATACGAGTATATACATTAGGAACCAATGATGATAGCGGAATAAAACTTTACACAAATACGGTATTTGAAAAATATGTAAATGACGAATAATGAAATCTCGATTATCACTTTATCATGCGAGAGTATAAAATGTTCGGTGACACCCGAACTTAGCCCTTCCTTACTTGTTTAGTTTTGTTATTATGGAGCATTCAAACATATCGCAAGATCCACATTGTTCTAAGAGAACCCCATCTGGAACTTTTAAAAACCGAAATGAGCTAATACTACAGTGGCTGGAGGAAGAGAGGGAGCATGAGTTCAGCAATGACCCCAATTTTCAGGCGGAATAGGAAAGGATTTATGTGGAGTTCAAGAGACTGACCAAAAACATCTAGAATAGCATCCCATAACATACATATGTAGTTAGATTACGAGGTCGTCTGAATACTTCTACCTTTGAAGGATATTTACAGCTTTGGTCCAAAATTTTTTACGAATCCATGTTGGAATGTTTAGTACAATATACTAATCAAAAACTCTGTAACTACCGAGTTAAATTTAATAATACTACAAAGGTGGAACTTATGGATACATATGTAACGGAAATAAAAGCATTCATTGGCCTACTGTACTACACTTCAGTTTTTAAATGTAATGACGCAGATCTTCGCACAATATTCGCAACCGATGGCAGTGGCCGTGAAATATTTCGTTGTGGGATGTCAAATTTACGTTTTTCTTCTTTGGTAAACTGCCTTAGGTTTGACGATTCAACTACCAGAGCGGAGCGTCTCAAAGAAGATCAACTTGCACCAATTTCAAATTTCTTCAACAAATTTATCCTAAACAGTCAATTTCAATATACACCCGGACCATACCTTTGCATCGATAAAATTTACTGCCGTTTGAAGGTCGCTGCAAGTTTATAATTTACATGCCTCAGAAACCAGCAAAGTATGACATTAAAATAATGTTGTTAGTCGATGCTCGCACATACTACATTTGCAATGCTTATATTTATCATGCTAAAAATTCTGACGGCGTAGGGTTAAATGAACAGGAAAGGAAATTGGCAGTACCAACTCAGTCTGTGTTAAGACTTGTGAAGGTTGTCGAAAACTCAAACCGGAACATTACGGCTGACAATTGGTTGAGCTCTATACCACTTATGGAAGCTCTACTGAAAAAGGGGTTGACTTACTTAGGAACTCTAAAAAAAAATAAAGATGAGATACCGCCTTCTTTCTTAACGTGCAAAACTAGAGAAGTCGGGAGTTCAATGTATGGTTTTACGAAAGAATTTACCCTATTATCATAAGTATGTACCAAACAAAATAAAGCTGTTTTGCTGATTTCGTCTTCTCATCATTGTCAAGAAATAGATACTGATACAAAAAAACCTGTTATGATAGTTGATTACAACCATACAAAAGGAGGAGTTGACGAAATTGATAAAAAGTGTTCGATATATTCATGCAGTCAAAAAATTCGTCGTGGCCTATGGCAGTATTTAAATGAGTACTAGATATGGTTGGTGTTAATACCTTTGTCTTATATCAAATGTGTATTGACAGTGATGTAAAAATGAGAAGAAAAACTTTTATGCTCAATCTGGCAAGAGAATTGGTGCTAGACCATATGAAATTCCGGGTGTACAATGAAAGGTTGCCACGCGAACTAAGAATGATGCTCACCAGGGTTCTTGGCCAAGATCTACCCCCTCCTCCACCAATTATTCAATCTAATTCACCAAGTGAAAGAAAATTGTGTTCAATTTGTCTCCGAAAAATAGAAAGGGTAACAAGGTATTGCTGTTGTGATTGCTTAAAGCCAATTTGCCTCCAGTGCTCCAAGCCTCTTTGTGAAACCTGCCAGGAAAAGTTGTAGTTTTTATACATATGTATAACATCTGTACATATATATATATATATATATATGAGCTCAAGTCTTAAGACTGTTTAACTTATGTAAGTGCAAATCGGAACTTGGACAAAGAAATGGGGTCTGGTAGTCTACCACGAAACTAGAATTGTTAGAACTATATCACGTCAGTCACAGAGGGTTAAGTATGTACATATGTACACATAGCCCATAAAGTCTGCGTTCACTGGACACATTTTTTTAAGATAAGTAGAAACTCAATATTAATAAATAATTCAGTTTAAATTGTTTACATGTATTTCTTCCTTATATTCTTGTGCAAGCCGCCTTAAACGCATAAAATACATATGTACATATGTACATATACGTATGTATGTATGTATTTATTTTTGCGTATTATATTGGACTTCGTAGTCCAATTTCAAAGTACACACACTTTTTTCACATACTTACTTAACAATTGATATTTGCCGCTTCTGATGATATACATATGTACATAAGTAGCTGCTGCTGCTACTTCCAATTCAGTTCTGATTTCCAAAGTTATAAAAATAAATGAACTAATTATTTTCAAAATATTGTTAAAAAATCACATAAAATTCATTTACTTACCTTCTTGTTGTATGAGCCTCCTTTACGATCACGAACGACATGTGCCTTTCAAACGTTTTTTTTATTACCCTTTTGGGATTTTCTATTGTCACTATTGACAATAATGTTTTCTCCTTCGCACTCATTCAAATAAATCAAGAAATGAAACAAACTTTTTTTCATCGCATTTAGGTAAACAAAAAATAGCCCGAAAATGTGCGTTGGTGTTAGTGCATAGAGAAAAAATGTGTAGTTGTATTGAAATATTTGACTCAAGTGGGTAGCCGTGGTTGGCAGGGAATAATTAAAGATATTTAAATAAATACATACATATGTAAGTAAACAATTATGTGTAAAAAATCATCATACAAATACCAAGCCAATGCAACTGTAAAAAAAAAAACAAATTATTTGTGCTTAAAATTGAAATTTTCAATTCAAAGGGGCACATCTAGTGTAAATTTTTAATAAATTGAATTTTTTGTTTTCTCACATTTTGATTGCTTTAACTTTTGAAGTTGAAATAATTTTTTTTCATATCCCAAAATTAATTATGAAATCGGAACTTTGATACGTCACATAAATTATCGTAAGCTTTGCGAAATGAGTAATAACTTCTTGTTAAATTCTAAATTCGAAAAATAAACACGCGGTAGCGTAGATCCTTTTTTTATGGTCACACAAGATGTGCCCCTTAATGTCTGAGGCTTATAAGCGTTTTTTTCTCCATACACTTATATATATTTACACCCTGAACAGTGTATATTAAGTTTGTCACGAAGCGTCGGAGACCGTATAAAGTACATACGTACATACTTATATAAATGATAAGTACTTATGTATGTTGAGCTGAGTCGATTTAGCCATGTCCGTCTGTCTGTCTGTCCGTCGGTATATATTCGAACTAGTCCCACAATTTTTAAGATATCGTTTTGAAAATTTGCAAACGTCATTTTCTCTTCAAGAAGCTGCTCATTTGTTTGAACGGCCGATATCGGACCACTATAACATATAGCTGCCATACAAACTGAACGATCGGAATCGAGTTCTTGTATGGAAAACTTTCACATTTGACAATGTATCTTCACAAAAGTTGGCACAGGTTATTTTCTAAGATAATTATGTAATATACGAAGAAATTGTTCAGATCGGCTTACTATAGCACATAGCTGCCATACAAACTGAATGATCGGAATATAGTTCTTGTATGGAAAAAGTTCACATTTTGGTATAAATTATTTTCTAAGGCAACAGTGTAATCTCCGAAGATATTGTTCAGATCGGATTACTATAGCATATATGTATGTAGCTGCCATACAAACTGAACGATCAAAATCAAGGGCTTGCATGGAAAACTTTCGCATTTGACGTATTATCTTCACGAAATTTGGCATGGATTACTGCTTAAGGTAATAACATAATCTCCGCAAAAATTGTTCAGATCGGATTACATACAAACTGGACACATAGTTACTAAGAGAAATGCACCTGTGAAGGGTATATTAGCTTCGGTGCAGCCGATGTTAACGTTTTTTCTTGTTTTTAATTAAAACCGAAGGAGGATGGATACACATAGTGTTGTGCGCTGGGTTTGGGACCCGCCGCGTAAAAAAACACCCCCAGTGAAGAGCTATAACCAGCCTCGGATGAGAGACCCCCCTTTTGATGACGACCATGGCAAACGAACTAAGGACTACGATTTGAGGGCATGCACCTGGAATGTCCGGACCCTTAATTGGGAAGGTGCCGCTGCCCAGCTGGTTGATGTCCTCGCAAAAATAGAGGCTGACATCACCGCCGTCCAAGAAATGCGATGGACGGGACAAGGACAGAGACGAGTAGGTCCTTGTGACATTTACTACAGTGGCCATATAAAGGAGCGCAAGTTTGGTGTTGGATTCGTGGTGGGAGAGAGACTCCGTCGCCGAGTACTATCATTCACTCCGGTGAATGAACGTCTAGCCACAATCCGCATCAAAGCGATGTTCTTCAACTTATCGCTGATTTGCGCCCACGACCCAACGGAAGAGAAAGATGATGTGACCAAAGATGCCTGCTATGAGCGCTTGGTGGGCGCTTATGAGACCTGCCCCCGCCAAGATGTCAAAGTCGTGCTTGGCGACCTTAACGCCAGGGTGGGCAAAGAAGGTATATTTGGCACTACGGTCAGTAAATTCAGCCTCCACGACGAAACATCCCCAAATGGGTTGAGGCTGATTGACTTCGCCGGGGCCCGAAATATGGTTATCTTTGGTACTAGATTCCAGCACAAGAAGATACATCAAGCAAGCTGTCTCCGGATTTGAAAGCCACCAACCAGATCGATCATGTTGTGATAGACGGAAGACACGTCTCCGGTGTTCTAGACGTGCGTACGCTCCGAGGTCCTAACATCGATCCAGACCCGCCTCTGTGCAGTAAAAAACGCACGTCAAGAAACACAAAGAAGGTTCGACGTCTTGCACTCCTGCAACATACTCTTGTAGAACACCCAAAGCTGATCTAGTCACCGATGCCCAGAGAATACTTAAACTATGGAGGGAACACTTCTCCAGCCGTCTGAATGGCTGTGAACGCACAACGCCAGGAGAAGGTGAACCCGATTCCCCACTCGATGACGATGGAGCAGACGTTCCATTGCCCGACTATAAAGAAGTTCGAATAGCAATTGTCGGCCGAGCTATTCAAACACGGTGGCGAAGAACTGATAAGGAGCATGTATCAGCTTTTTTGTAAAATATGGTCGGATAAAAGCATGCCCAACGATTGGAATTTAAGTGTGCTCTGCCCAATGCACAAAAAGAAAGACTCCACAATCTGCGCTAACTATTTTGGGATAGGCCTCCTCAACATCGCATATAAGGTACTATCGCGCGTATTGTGTGAAAGATTAAAGCCCACCGTCAACAAACTGATTGGACCTTATCAGTGTGGCTTTAGACCTGGAAAATCAACAACCCACCAGATATTCACCATGCGCCAAATCTTGGAAAAGACCCGTGAAAGAAGAATCGACACACACCACCTCTTCGTCGATTTCAAAGCTGCTTTCGTTAGCACGAAAAGGAGCTACCTTTATGCCGCTTCCTGAATTTCTCACGTCACTGTTGACAGTCATAACTTTGAAGTTGTAGATAATTTCGTCTATTTAGGAACCATTATTAACACCACCAACAATGTCAGCCTGGAAATCCAACGCAGGATTGCTCTTGCCAACAGGTGCTACTTCGGACTGAGTAGGCAATTGAAAAGTAAAGTCCTCTCTCGACGAACAAAAGCCAAACTCTATAAGTCGCTCATAATTCCCGTCCTGCTATATGGTGCAGAGGCTTGGACGATGACAGCAACCGATGAGTCGACGTTACGAGTTTTCGAGAGAAAGGTTCTGCGAAAGATTTATGGTCCTTTGCGCGTTGGCAACGGCGAATATCGCATTCGATGGAACGATGAGCTGTACAAGATATACGACGACATTGACATACTTAGTTCAGCGAATTAAAAGGGTTCTGTTTAATATCGCGCCGGTTAATTTTGGCTCACCATACCTGAACGAGAGAACCAAATTGAAAATTTTAAACACGCATGTATGCTTAAATTATCGAACTTTATTTTAAACATATTTTGTAAAAATCGGTTTACAAATTTTTCCAAAAATTCACTTTAAAAATGTTATTTTTTGCAAATTTCTAAATATATGCTATTGTATTTTCATCTGTTGTGCATTGTACCAAACCAATTATGGATACATTTTCACACACATAAGTATGTACATAAGTATATTACTTATGAATTATAAAAACCTCTAGAAATGTTTTTAATTACTTTTGATTGTTAATTTCTTTGTAAATTTTTAAATAAAATACACCTTTTTCTGCATTGAGTTCAATAATGCGAAAAACCAAAATTACTGCCTAATTTGAACTGTCAAATTACCGAGAAAGCACGAACAAAAGGGAATAAATTAAACCCACTTAGCAATAAATGTATGAAGTGAACGCGAAAAGGTGTTCAATGCTAAAATACTGTGGATGGCGTAGCATTATTTTACAAACTTTAGTATATTAACAAATTAAGGCTTTGTATTTCTTAACGATTTCAATAATTTCAATATACCATCTAATATGTGTGCTGGGACGCATAACGGTACTTTTCATATGTTTACCCATATTTAAAAATTTGCCGTTATGCAAAATACGTTTTCGGTGTTATTCGGCGTTATTGAAAATAAAAATATTATTATAAAACAATGTGCGAAATTGCAAATGGTGAGTAATAATAATAAATAATAAGATATTTTAATATTGGAATATATTATTTTTTTTAGGAATGCGGTTCACACGGTTTGAGTGGAGGCTTATGCCTGTTGGCACCGAGCTGAGCACGCATGAACAAGGTGTCCATTTTGCGGTGGAAAACGGCCCAATACCGAGCGAGCAAATGTGCCCTGTACACAAGGTCCCAAACACTACAGTGCCACATACATATATGTATAAACGCACTCTTAGTTTTAATTTTGCTAACTTCTCTCTTTCTTTGCATTGCACTAATTACAGTAAATTCTCACTCATATTGTTTATTAAACTAACGGAAATTCGTATTGAGTGCAAACCCCCACTTTTGCTGCTGTTGTTATATGTAAATCGTTGCATTTTAAACCAAATAGCAAAAACAGGCACATATTCGTTTAAACGCATCAACTTAATTTTTAATAAGGCTACATTTATTTAATTTTTAATAATTTATTGGTCCTCCATTTTTATTTATAACTTCAACATTGACATCGAGTCCACTAAATTTTGCAGCAGCGTCCGGTCCAAATCTTCCCAAGCCTCCTTAATAGCCAATTTGAGCTCAAGTGTTGTTTTAAAGAGGTGTCCTTGAGCTTTTTGCGCGTAGATTTTTCGCGACATGTGCCCCCAAAGGTTCTCCACTGGATTCAAATCGGGACTGCATGCAGGCCATTTCATAAGAGAGATGTTGTGGTCTTCAAACCATTTCAGAGACTCTTTAGAGACGTGGATGGCAGCGTTATCTTGTTGAAAAATGCTATCTTCATCCATTGTATCTTCCAAAAATGAAATGAGAGCGTCGTCCAACAATTCTGTGTATATTTTTGAGTTCATTTTGGGCGGCACAAAGCAAATTTTTGCTTTTCCTCTCGATGAGAAAGCAGCCCACACCTAACGCTGCCACCACCAAAGTTTCTCTTTGACATACGGACGTCATTGTTACGCAAGTCATGCCAGTAACAACTGTACGAGTCTGGACCATCCAGGTTGAACTTTTTTTCATCGGAAAACACAACATTGTCCCACTCTATTGACCACTGCATGTGCTCTTTGGCGAAGTCTAACCGAGCTTGTTTGTGGTGCGGCTTCAATACAGGCTTGCACACCGGTTTTTTCCATTTTACGTTAGGTGACATGCGTAAAATGTGTGCAATGTGCCTTGTTGTCACCGGTAAATCCAACTTCTCCTTTATTTGAGTGGAGTTCAAAAAATGTCTTGTGGCTTCCGTTTTAATTTGGTTTATTTGGCGTGAATTTAGTTTTTTATTGCCTTTCGTGGGCTTTTTTACGCCATAATTCTCACCTTTTTTTAAAAAGGAGCGCACAACTGCCTCTGATCTTCCGATTCTTCGCCCAATCTCTCGATTTGAGTAACCTTCTTTGTGGCACTGTATACGGAAAGGGGGCCAATTGGGGTATTTTGTGTGATACAGGGGCACGTGCATCAGTGTCCCTCAGGTGTACTTTTTGATCTACTGCTTTGCGTGTCGTATGTCCCGCGAAGAAATATTGCGCGAGGACTATACAAATGACGGGAAAACTTTGTCATATGCAACAATAACAGACTGGTATAGTTATTGCCGAGAGGCCGTGGTAATATACCGGATGGACCACCAATATGAACAAGAAAAAATTGGCGGTCCGGGAAAAATTGTTCAGATCGACGAGAGTAAATTTGGGCGGCGGAAGTACAAGAAAGGTAATACTATTTCCTTATACAATGATTTTAACTCTAATAAGTTTTTGTTTTTACATTTTAGGCAGGCGCGTAGAGGGACACTGGGTTCTTGGGATGATTGAAGATGGTAGCGAGGGTTTATAAAAAGTTCGATCCTTCCTCTTTCCAATAAGTGGGCGTGCGGGGATAGCCCCACCCCCGTTTTTCTCCATAAACGATACTTAACCGGCGCGATATTAAACAATCCCCAATTAAAAGACAGCGGTTACGCTGGCTTGGTCATGGCGTCCGAATGAATGATAGTATTCGACGCAGTACCCGCCGGAGGAAGCAGAGGAAGAGGAAGACGTCCACTCAGTTGGAAGGACCAAGTGAAGAAGAACCTGGCTTCGCTTGGAATATCCAATTGGCGCCACGTAGCGAAAAGAAGAAACGACTGGCGCGTCGTTGTTAACTCGGCTATAATCGCGAAAGCGGTGTCTACGCTAATTATTAAAAAGAAGAATTCAAACCGAATATTTCATATAATAAACCGAGAATACAAGGATACACGCATTCATATCAATTTTTCATCTAATATTATAATCCATACTTATATTACAAATCAATATAATAATATAACAAATGTGAATGGAAGTATGTTTGTTACGCTTTCACGCCGAAAGCAAGTTACCTATCAGTATTAAACAATTTGTGCACATGTATCTTAAGGTATTAGAAAGGAAATGTCATTTATTAATAAAAATCAAAATATAATTTTTATATAAAATTTTATAATTCCAAAATTATTAACAGTAAATTTCCTCATAACTAACAGTTTTCATAACCTGACACCTCCTATAGTGCGATAAATTTCATGAACATAACGTTTCCACTAATTTTATTATATCTATTTTACGATGGGTATCCGAGGAATGATATGATATGAGGAATTTCACTGTATATGAGTGTTTGTTGAACATTTTTAAAATATAACAAAACCAAAATATGGCGAAAGCGTATGAAAGACAAAATTGGAGTTTTCTGGTTGCAACCAATAAAAAAAAATAATCATCACATACATAAGTACATACTTACATGCATGTACATAATATATATGTATATAGTTAAATCTGCTACGCCATATACGTAATTTCGAAGTTCCCGTAAGGCCCACACAATTGCGAGTAACTCTTACTTATTTTTAGAGTGATTCGGTTTGGCTGAGTCTTCGTAAAATAAATGATATTGGTTTTTTATTCTTATTCTGTGATAATACAGCTCCTATTGCAAAATTACTAGCGTCTGTGGTTAATTCAAAGGGCTTGCTGAAATTTGGTTGGAAAAGTTCGACCTGAGCTTGAAGTTCTTCTTTTATTGGATTTAATTTTGCTATTGCAGGTTCATCTAATCTTATTTTAATTTTTGCGCTTTGATTCTTTGAAATGCCACCGTTGTCTCCTCTGAGAAACGTGGTAAATGGTTTAACAATTTCTTATGAATATTCGATAATAACTTGCGACACCTAGAAACGATCTGAGCTCCTTCAGTAATATAGGAGTGGGAAAATCTTTTATAGTCTGTATTTTTAGGGGATCGACGGTGATTTTATTGTATTTAATTATGTTCTGAGTCTTTAAAGAAGTGTGACTTTTCATTGGAAATGTTCATATTAGCTTGATAAAGTGTATTTACAATAATGCGTATGTTCTCGGTATGCTCTTCAGGAGAAAAAGAGTAAGTGAGAACATCGTCTATATCCCAGGTAGGAATTGCCAAGCTTCACGACCGGATCAACCGTGGATTAGTCGTGGTTAACCAGGCTTTGGTAGTCCGGGACTGAACCAGGCTTGGTATCTTAGTCACATCGGGTGAAGTCCAGGCTTGGATCCCTCCCTGGTATCAAGCCTGGTTGCCAAGTTTGTACCAAGTCTGGAAGAAGTCTGGTTCATTCAGCCTTGGCTTATAGTTTCTTAGCCAGTCCTGGGCCCAGGCTGGCTGAAATTGATTCCTTTTCAATCAGGCTGCATCCTGATTTTACTTCGCTGCGAAATCAAAACGTTGCAATGTCTAATAGTATAATGCTTGCTTGCTAACCCCATATTAATTTCCTTCTCAATATTTATAATATTGACATCCAGTTGGCGCTTCCATCGAGAACACAAATGTCAACGTCTACAAATTAAATTCGATTAATGAGTGGTGATCAGTCATGAGTTCCACAGGGTGTTTGAATTCGCGGGAACAAGTGGAAAAATACCGTTTTTTTTTTAAATTTGGTGACTCTAATGATAATAATAGTGTGCACAGTTCTGATGAGGATATTCGTGATGAATCAACGGATTCTTCTGATAAAAACTTGCTCCAAGCACAGAAAGATGAAAGGAGCCCTAACCAAGCAAAGCCATCTCATGATTTAGAAAATTGTGCAGAATCTCCAAGTGGAGTTCTACAACAAGATACATCGCTAGAGAGTTTCGCAGGGTGTTCAAGTTTTATGTCGGTTGACGACGATGATGACAACGCAATAGCACCTGTCAGTCTAGGAGCAGATGCAGCCCCTCAACAGACCGAGCTGGTGAACTCAGGAATTGAGATTAAAGCACCTCAGACCCTCACTAGCTAACACTTGATAATATAGGCAGCATCAAGATGAAAGTGGTGAGTGGATTTTTAGAAATTCTGCGTAGTGAAGGACACACTGAAGTGCCATCCACTGCCCATAAACTTCTTGGCTTCAATCACCGAGTGAAAACCAAACCGATGATGGCGTATAAAGATCAGATTGGGGATTTTTTTTTATCTCGGAATTCGAAATGGTTTGGAGAAACGAATATACGTGAATGTCTACAAAGAAAAAAACATACGTGTGTTAGTTCATATAGATGGATTGAAGGTATAACATTATTCCAAGGGAAGTCTCTGGCCTATTACAATGAAGTTGGTGACAAAAAAATATACCTGCAGTCCTTTTGTGGTAGCCTTGTTTTATGGTAGGTCCAAGCCAAAAAATGTGAGTGATTTTCTGAGTGATTTCGTGGAGGAAGCTAAAAAATTAATCCTCGAAGGCATAACCATCGATGGTTGTAAATTCAATTTTGAAATAATAGCTATTGTTTCGGATAGTCCAGCGAAGGCATTTCTCAAGTGCATAAAAGGGCCAACAGCCTTTTATGGCTGTGAAAGATGTAGAGTTCAAGAGGAAACTCTGAATCGAAGAAGAGTTTATCCTGATTTCAACTGTGCATTACGAACGAAAGAGAACTTTGTCACTCAAACAGATGTCAATCACCACTTAAGGGATAAAAAAAAGCAGCAACTGCTGGTTTCACCATTGCTTCAGATTCCTAATTTTGATCCAATTAAATACTTCCCGTTAGATATTATGCATTTATTATTTTTAAATGTAATGAAAAATCTTGGAGAAAAATGAGTGAAGAGGGAGAAAAATAATTATAAATAATCAACACAACAGTTGAAAGAATTTTCAGATTTAATGAATTCGATGAAAGATTATTTAACGGCAGAATTTCAGAGGAAGGAGTTTGATGTCGAGGAAATTGGGCAATTTAAAGCAACTCAGTGCTCATTTTTACTGCTTTACGCCGGTGGCATTGTCCTGCAGTTTGTTCTCGATGATGACAAATATCAACACTTTCTGCTACTTCATGTAGCATGTCGTGTTTTGTGCAGTGATAAATTGATAACCAGGGGTCTTCCCATGGCAAAGATTCTATTGCATAATTTCGTTTAACTAATGCCGATTTATTATGGAGAATACAGTATCATAATGACAATTCATCACCTCAGTCACCTCTGTGATGACGCAGCTCATTTTAAAACGTCCCTGAGCCATTACTCTGCATTTTGGGGGGAGAATTTTATAGGCCAGTTGAAGGATTTTGCTAGTAGCCGAGCGAAAAATGGTCAATCGCCTCAGTGCTTTAGACTCATCAGACAGTGCAAAAGTGAGACCTCGTGTTGAAATACGTGATGTGAAACCTGAAAAATTCCCTGAGACAATTAAAATAAGTTGTGAATAATATTCATCAGTCAAATCAGTAACTTATAATGACATGATACTACATGCTGTAGAACCTAACAATGTCGTGGAACTAACCACGGAAAAACTCTTTGTTATTTCAAAATTATGGGTTAAATCAAAGTGCCATCATAGTGAAAAGTCAACGGACGATATTTGCTTCTTCTTCTTAATTGGCGTAGACACCGCTTACGCGATTATAGCCGAGTTAACAACAGCGCGCCAGTCGTTTCTTCTTTTCGCTGCGTGGCGCCAATTGGATATTCCAAGCGAAGCCAGGTCCTTCTCCACTTGGTCCTTCCAACGGAGTGGAGGTCTTCCTCTTCCTCTGCTTCCCCGGCGGGTACTGTGTCGAATACTTTCAGAGCTAGAGTGTTTTCATCCATCCGGACAACATGACCTAGCCAGCGTAGCCGCTGTCTTTTAATTCGCTGAACTATGTCAATGTCGTCATCGTTCCATCGGATGCGATATTCGCCGTGGCCAATGCGCAAAGGACCATAAATCTTTCGCAGAATTTTCTCTCGAAAACTCGTAACGTCGACTCATCGGTTGCTGTCATCGCCCAAGCCTCTGCACCATATAGCAGGACGGGAATTATGAGCGACTTATAGAGTTTGGTTTTTGTTCGTCGAGAGAGGACTTTATTTTTCAATTGCCTACTCAGTCCGAAGTAGCACCTGTTGGCAAGAGCAATCCTGCGTTGGATTTCCAGGCTGACATTATTAGTGGTGTTAATGCTGGTTCCTAAATAGACGAAATTATCTACATCTTCAAAGTTATGACTGTCAACAGTGACGTGAGAGCCAAGTCGCGAGTGCGACGACTGTTTGTTTGATGACAGGAGATATTTCGTTTTGCCCTCGTTCACTACCAGACCCATTTTCTGTGCTTCCTTGTCCGATATTTGCTTAGATGGATTTAAACTGCACTCCTTAAATGATGTGTTTGACGCTCCCTGTGTGTCAAGAGAAATTGGCATTTTCGCAATTGACAAATTAGCAGGTTCGCATGAGCTGGTAACCATCGGTGCTGTGAAATCCAAGTGTTTAATGATGAAAATCAAAGAAAACAAGTAAGGAAGGGCTAAGTTCGGGTGTCACCGAACATTTTATACTCTCGCATGGTAAAGTGATAATCGAGATTTCATAATACGTCATTTACATATTTTTCAAATACCGTATTTTTGTAAAGTTTTATTCCGCTATCATCATTGGTTCCTAATGTTCATACTCGTATTATACAGAGAAGGCATCAGATGGAATTTAAAATAGCTTTATATTGGAAGAAGGCGTGGTTGTGAACCGATTTCAGCCATATTTCGTACATGTCATCAGGGTGTTAAGAAAACATTATATACCGAACTTCATTGAAATCGGTCTAGTAGCTCCTGAGATATGGTTCTTGGTCCATAAGTGGGCGGCGCCACGCCCATTTTCAATTTTTAAAAAAAGCCTGAGTGCAGCTTCCTTCTGCCACTTCTTCCGTAAAATTTAGTGTTTCTGACGTTTTTTGTTAGTCGGTTAACGCACTTTTAGTGATTTTGAACATAACCTTTGTATGGGAGGTGGGCGTGGTTATTATCCGATTTCTTCCATTTTTGAACTGTATATGGAAATACCTGAAGAAAACGACTCTGTAGAGTTTGGTTGACATAGCTATAATAGTTTCCGAGATATGTACAAAAAACTTAGTAGGGGCGGGGCCACGCCCACTTTTCCAAAAAAATTACTTCCAAATATGTCCCTCCCTAATGCGATCCTTTGTGCCAAATTTCACTTTAATATCTTTATTTATGGCTTAGTTATGACACTTTATAGGTTTTCGGTTTCCGCCATTTTGTGGGCGTGGCAGTAGGCCGATTTTGACCATCTTCGAACTTAACCTTCTTATGGAGCCAAGGAATACGTGTACCAAGTTTCATCATGATATCTCAATTTTTACTCAATTTACAGCTTGAACGGACGGACGGACAGACGGACATCCGGATTTCGACTCTACTCGTCGCCCTGATCACTTTGGTATATATAACCCTATATCGGACTCTTTTAGTTTTAGGACTTACAAACAACCGTTATGTGAACAAAACTATAATACTCTCGTTAGCAACATTGTTGCGAGAGTATAACTTATAACTAGACAGGATCAAGCAAGTGATTGAGCTGTTTTGGTGATACGTTGCTCCTTAGTACGCAGGCATATCTCTTCTTTTAAGTCGTGTTTGATCGCAGGAATGTACCAAAGCATTAGCCAGAGGGTTTGGGTGATCTCGGAGTTTAGATATATGTATATTTAATTCTGCTGTCTTCTACTTCTTTCTTTACCATAGGGATACCAAGGTCTTTATGGATATTTTCGTTACGCATGTACCATGGTGAACACGTGATTGTTCTAAGCATTTTTGATTGAAACCTTTGTAATATATCTATATTGGTTGCACAGGTCGTACCCCACAGTTGAATGCCATACATCCAAATCGGCTTTATGACCGCATTATACAAAAGCACTTTGTTGTCTAGGCTAAGTTTTGAGTTTTTATTTAAAAGCCAATTTAAATTTGCAGCTCTAATCTTCATACATGTTATTTTACTAGAGATGTGTTTTTCCACCTGAGCCTTCTATCTAGGTGAATACCAAGATATGTTACTTCGTTCGCTTGGGGTACTAATATATTGTTTATTTTTACTGCCGGGCACATCTTTGGTCTTAGCGAAAATGTAATATGCTTACACTTCTGTTCATTCACGTTTATACGCCAGTTCGCTAGCCACTCTTCGACAGAACTTAAATGCTTCGCTAATATTCGTGATTCTAAAATGTGGCATTTGTTACCGGCTCACTATAGCTGTGTCATCCGCAAAAGTTGAAGTTAATACATTGTTAGCTGTTGGAAGATCTGCTGTATATATGATGTATAGTGTTGGGCCTAAGATACTGCCCTGGGGTACACCAGCCTTTATCTGTCGTTCATCAGATATGAAATCTCCCACTTTTACCATAAATCGTCTATTTTTTAAATAAGACTCCAATGTTTTATACAGTTCTAAAGGTAGAATTTTTTTAATCTTGTATGAAAGACCTTCGTGCCACACCTTATCAAACGCCTGAGCTACTTCTAAAAATATTGCTGAACAGTACTCCCTGTGCTCAAATGCTTTTCTTATCTCGTTAGTAATTCTATTTACTTGCTCTATTGTGCCATGTTTCGCACGAAAACCGAATTGATGCGTTGGTATTGTATTATTTTCATGAAGGAAAGGAGTTATCTTTGATAGTAATACTTTTTCAAATACTTTTGAAAGACAGGGTAGAAGACTGATTGGTCTGTATGAAGACGGCTGTGTTAAGTCTTTCCAGGTTTATCTATCAAGATAATCTGCGACTTTTTCCATGAAATCGGCTAGTATCCGAAACTAAGAATTGCATTGAAGAGCAAAGACAGCACCTCTACAGCAATAATTGGTAACTAAATTAGCATTTTTGGGGAAATATTATCATGTCTCGGCGCCTTTTTTGGATTAAGTTCTTTGATGATACCAATAATTTCAGAAGGTGAGGTCTTAAGAGACTCGAGCGACTCTTTAGCAGTGTTGGGTAAGATTGACAGCTTAAAATTATTCTTTGGCAAATTGGGTTGAAATACCTTTTCAAGGTGATTTGCAAAACAATTAGCCTTTTCCTCGTCACTTCGAGCCCAATTTCCACCCAAGTCTCGTATTGGCAGGTTGGAGTCAGTTGGTGGCTTCATGGACTTTTGGGCTTTCCAAAGGGAATTTTGCTTGTTTGAATTTGGACACAGCTTCTTTATATACATTTCGGTGTTCAATTCTTCCTCACGTTTGAGCGCTTTTTTTAATTTACGTACCGCAGCTTTCAATTGAAGCTGAGTGGAGGGGGAGCGATTTATCTGCCATTCACGTCTTGCACGTCTTTTTTCATTTACAAGCATCTCTATTTCTTTATTAGAGATTTTTCTGAGACCAAGCGGATTATAGCTTTTGCTTGGTGTTGCTAAGACAGCTGTGCTGGTTATTATATCATTGACTTCTCTTATGCTTTCGTCAATATCTCTTCCTGTATTTATTTTGTACTTAATATTAATGTGGCTACTGACGTCTTTTTTATATTTTAGCCAATTCGTTTTATAAGAAGTTAGACCCACCTTTGGATTAGCGAATATGGGTAGTTCACATAACTTTATTAGTACAGGAGAGTGATCAGAAGATAGATCAGTACATGTATCAGCTGTTATAAGCGATTTATCTATATTTTTGATTACAGCGAAATCAATTAAATCTGGTATTTTTTTACGATCACTAGGCCAATACGTCGGCTTACCAGGAGATATTATTTCAAGGTTATTGTGCCTATTTATAACAGTTTGATACAGCTGTCGTCCTTTCGGATTAATAAGACGTGAGCCCCAGATTTCAATGAAATTCGGTATATAATATTTTCTTAACACCCTGATGATATGTACGAAATATGGGTGAAATCGGTTCACAACCACGCCTTCTTCCAATATAACGCTATTTTGAATTCCATCTGATGCCTTCTCTGTATAATACTAATATACATATGTACATTAGGAAATGAAAATACAATTCAATACTCAAAGTACACAAATTGATCTAATCTAATTAATTTTACTGCAAAATAAAAAAATATGTAAATATTATTATCACTTTATCATGCGCGAGTATAAAATGTTCGGTGACACCCGAACTTAGCCCTTTCTTACTTGTTAAGAGTGATTTTCAACAGTTTTTTCTTTTGTTCGGCATTTTTGGTGTAAGCTTTGTAAATTCCAGGTTGGGATGGCGACAATATCTCTACACCAGATTCAGACAACTCTTTACATATTTTTGCGGCTTTTCTAGTGCTAACGTTTGCATTCATAACCAAATTAACAGCTGGTTTCATAGGCTTCTTTTTTTGTTATAGGCTGGCAGGTGGTTTGTAGGTAATATCATCATCTGATGACACCTCATCGTCCATTATGGTTGAAAGTTTGTAATCATCATCCAACGGCACATTGTCGGACTTAGATATTGAAATGGGGAAATGTTCCAATTCGTCTGATTGTTGCTCTTCGTTGTTTGAAGTTATATCAAAAATTTTGTTAAAACTATATTTATTACGGCGTTTTAAAAAGTTTTGGTACGACTTTATTAATCTTTCCACATTTCTTTTAATAAACCTTAAGGTAACTGTTTTAAAATTGAGTTTCCTCCACAATACTGAAAGTTCACTAACGATAATTTGTGTTCTTTTCTTATACTTTATTTCCTTTCCAAGGCTATTAAATCTTCCAATAACAAACTTTTCTTTGGGCTTTTTACATAATTCGAACAATGGATTGTCCACATTTTTTATACATTCTGTTTTGCTAGCTAAATTTTCTTTCCACGTATTACAATGCTTATCAACATTTTTTAGCACTTGTCTTAAACATTTTTACACAAACAATATTTAATTATCCCGATTAAAACAGATTTGAAATAAGTATTTATTTCAATTTCTAAAATGAATGATAAAACAAATGTGCTTAAGATCACACAACTGAATGTGGCTTTGTTTCTTCATCTAACGGGAAATCATTCAACTATCGTAATCTTTCTTTTATCATTCTTGCATAGAGAACATTAAATTAAAGAGAAGAAGTATGTAACTACGCTTTCGTCTCGTCAGATGTAAAGACATTCTCGCACGTACAGCTGTGTTATTATTATATTGAAACAGAATTTTCTGAAGAAAAATTAGTTTGGGGTGGGTGGAGCACTTCCCTTAGGTCCATTAAAAGGCGTTTGGAATAATAGGAAGATTATTAGTTAAATAAATATCTATTATTATGAAGAAAAACGTGTACAGTGGACAAAACTTTTTTTGTTTTTTTCAGCAGTTGTGATAAAAAAGTAATTTCGTTTTGCGCGGAAACTTTTTTGCAATTTCGCAAAAAAAAGGGGGTTCATACTTTTTTATTCTCTATTCGACTATGGCATGCCGTTTTTCGTATTTGCAAAAATTGTAAAAAGTTACATGCCTAATGACCATGCATCATGTTGCTGGAGCTCAACCCATGGCGTCCCCTAGGGAAGGATTATCTCAACAAACACGCAAGTACTCAACAAAACTCACCATGCCCAAAGTTTCTACTTATAAAAAGCAAAACCGAAAAACCACTGAAATCGTATAACATTTTCGCAGTCAGCAAAGCGCTCGAATCAATCACAACCGAAAAGCCCCTAGAAATATGGTTTACGAGAGATGGAGACCTACTTTTACTAACAAAAACTCAACAACAAGCGAACAAATACCTTAAAGCAACACAATTGTCAAATATTTGCAACATTTCTGTCTCTCTCCACCCAACGCTTAATATATCCAAAGGTGTAGTTTATTCTGGAGTTCTAAAACATCTAAGTGAAGAATAAATCGTAGAAGGTCTAAAAGAACAAGGTGCAGTGGAATGTAAAAAAATCAGAAAATACATAGAAGAAAAACTCACTGACACTCCGCTTCACATCGTCTCCTTCAACACTTTTACTCCACCAAAAGAAGTGAAGATAGGATAGCTGAAAGTAAAAGTTGAACCATATATTCCACCGCCCATGCAATGCAAAATCTGTTTTTTAATCGGCCCTACAGCTAAACATTGCACCTCTGAAGCAAAATGCAATGTATGTTCATCTACCATCCACGACTTGACACCTTGTTCGAAAGTGCAATGTATCAACTGCAAACAAAATCATTGCTCTAACAACAAACAATGCCCCACGTACAGAAAAAGACAAGATATTTTGAAACACAAAACAATCAATAAATGCTCATTTAGGGAAGCTATAGAAACAATCAACAAAAATAATACTGACTACAGCAAAAATGTACCAGAAGAACGCATCGAAGAAGCAACTCAAAAAAGAATTAAAAAAACACAAACAAATGTAAACGACAACAATAACGTTCATAAACAAACAAATACAATTACTTTACACAGCGCAAACCACGAACCAAGCCGAAAAGAAAACATGTATCAAACTTCAATCAGTTCTACAATACCACCATCCGAAATACCGAATTTTCTACAACATTTCGAGCAACATATTAGCCATCCCAACAACCCAACAAATTCACTAATGACATCAAACACCCACATCCCACTCACAAACTTAGAGTTCACAAACTTAGAGTCCACAACCGAAACATTAGAATACAACACCGAAACACATCAATATTAACATAGCTTCCTCTCACCTATAAATCTTCTCGCTATACGTCAGAAGAGGAAAACAAATTAATAAGTTATTCTCAATATGGTACTTAAAGTTCTCCAGTGGAACATTAATGGATACCACAACAATAATAACGAACTACGCTTACTTATAAAATAAAATAACTATAAAATCATAGCTTTACAGGAAACTCATCTTAAGGAAAGCCCTCCCACAAGATATGTACCAAAAAACTTTTCAATATACGGATATAATAACATATCAGCAGAAGAAAATGCAAAGCGAGGAGTCGCTTTCCTTGTAGCAGACAACATAGAATTTACTCCCCTTGAGCTACATACTAGTTTACTCGCAATAGCAATCAAAGTTAAGTCCCAGATAAATTTCACCTTTTTAAATATTTATTCACCACCTGATGATCAATTTGCTGAGCACGACTTGCACGAACTCATTTCATACGTGAATGGGGCACTACTAATAGTGGGTGATCTGAATGCTTGGAGCCCAGTAAGGGTAAAATTGTCACTAAATTTATTGAAAATACAAACCTTTTAATTTTAAACGACAAAAGTCCAACCCACTGGTCTACGCACTGCACACTAACCCACATTGATATCACCATGTGTACATCTCCTCTTAATATTGCATCAAATTGGAAAGTTAACGATGAACTATGCGGTAGCGACCACTTCCCGATTAGCTTAACACTGTTCAACACGGCCCCTATCACAACTTACCACACTCCCAAAAGATTCAAATTAAAAGATGCAAAGTGGGACCAATATCAAACCCTTCTAACCAGCGAAGTGGAAAATATGAGTTTCAACTCGATGAATCCCAATAAAGCCGCTGCTATCTTCACTAAAAAAATTAAGCAAAGTGCATACAAAACGATTCCAATGTCAACCCCGAATAAAAGAAAACACATAACATATTGGTGGAATGATAATTTAACTACACTAAGGAAAGCAAAACAAGATCTGTGGAAACTGGTCAAGCAACACCCTACCGCTGATAATATACTAAAATACAAAAGAGCGAATGCTATATTTAAGCGCGAAGTAAAAACCTCAAAAAGAGATGCTTTTGCGACCTTCACTGAGGATATAAATTGCAACACTCCATCAAAAGTTCTATGGGATAAAGTAAATCTACTACACGGGAACCGCCCTCACAACCTCATTCACTCAATTGAAAAGGAAAACAATTCACTAACTTCCGATCCTCTTGAAATAGGCAACACGTTAGCAAGTGCATGGTCAAACTACTCAAAAAACTCTAATTTTTCGGAACAGTTCGTAGAACATAAAAACCGATATAAAAATGTTATAAATGTAGTATATCCACTAAGTAAAACATCCAACGCAATGGAGGAAAACTTTTCAATACAAGAACTCGATGGATGTCTAGCTTCGCTAAAAGGAAAGTGTCCCGGCCAAGATAACATCCCTTATGAATTGCTGAAACAACTCCCTTTTGTTGGCAAAAGCAAGCTCTGTGAGCTGTATAACCACATCTTTAACACACATACAATACCGCAACAATGGAAAATTGCTCTTACGGTACCTATACCGAAACCTAATAAGCCGAAAAGTATTACCGAAGGATATAGACCCATATCCCTCATCTCTTGCCTATCAAAAGTCATGGAAAAAATGATATCTAGGAGGCTTATGTGGTACCTTCACACAAACAAGCTACTCTCGAGCAACCAAACCGCTTTCATACCTGGAAGCAAAACTACCAACGCATTACTTCGCCTAGATGAACATATCGCAGATAATATTTCCAGCAGGAACCACATTTCACTCATTTCCCTAGACATGGAAAAAGCATTCGATAGAGTCGGTTTGCACTCCGTATTAGACCAAATTTTGGCCTGGAAGTTAGGCCCCAAAATTACAAATTTTATTAAAAACTTTTTGATAAATCGAAAATTCAGAGTAAAAGCAAACGGTGCCATTACAGATTGTTGGCCATTGGAAAACGGCATTCCTCAAGGTTCGCCATTACCCCTCACTATTTTTCTAGTTGCCTTTGACAGGCTGAGTCGAGTAATAAATGAAAACAAGTTCTTCATGTCTTATACGCAGATGACTTATGTATATACGGCAGAGTTCAAAATGTAACGGTCTTCCAAACCGAATTTAATCACCTCTTCGTAGAGTTAATAAACTGGTGCAACGCTAGCGGAGCTAAGATATCCATACCCAAATCTAATCATCAGCACATTTGCAACAAACATACTTGACAAAGTTTTACTTTAAACCTAGGCGACACCTACATAAAAAATGTTACATCACTCAAGATACTTGGCATATTCTTTAATAAAAAATACAACTGGAATGATCACATTACCTATTTACAAAAATCACTACAAAGTAGACTCAATATAATAAAATGCCTAAGTAACATCAAGCTGAAAAGTAGCACAAACTCACTTCTAAACATTGTGAAAGCCATTATACTTGGAAAAATCGATTATGGCCTGCCATTTTATAGCACCACGTCACCAGCAAATCTATCTAAAATATCATCTGTATACCATTCTGCAGTTCGCTTGGCGTTGGGTGCTTTTCGCACCACTCCCACTCTCAACCTTCTCACCGAAGCGGGACTTCCACTCCTCAAAGATAGGATAAATTATATTATCGGTTGTATGGCAATTAAACTTACACAAAACAATGACTCAGTGCTGAAATCATTAGTGAAAAAGAGACTGAAACGAAAACGTAAAACACGTAAGGAACCAACAATAGAAAGACTAATTGAGACAGCAAAATACCATGACATGCCACTGGATCATAATGCCACCACAAATATTCAAAACCAACCATGGCCACTCCCTACAAACTGCATAATACTGCAGTTAACAAAATTCAAAAAAGAAATCACTCCAATTTCAATGTATCTCCAGCACTTTCATTATATACGCAGCAAATACCACGACTGGTCTACCTTATATACTGACGACTCCAAATATAAGGACATAACGGTATATAGCGTCGTTAACGAGAACGAAACACTATCCACCATCTGTATATACTGCAGAAGCAACCGCAGTCTACCACGCTTGTAAAATAGCAAAGAAAAGCAAAGGGAAATGGCTTATCTTTAGCGACTCACTCTCAACTCTGCTATCGGTAAAAAACATTAACAATAACGATACGATGATATCCCAAATCAGAGATATATTAACTTCCAATGCTACAAAAATTAAGTTGATATGGATTCCCAGCCACATCGGAATAAAGGGCAACACCTCGGCAGACGCAGCAGCAAAACTTGCCACCAACTCACCGTTACACATAACAATCAGCTTTAACAAGAAAGACCTAAAAAACACAATCAATAAAGTAAATCGGAAACTTATGGTTGAACATTGGCAAAATAAAAACCATGACTACAAATGCATAAACCCAAACTTGGTTCCTCCAATCTTCCCAGCAACAATTTCAAGACGAAACATCATAATATACACTCGCTTTCGCCTAGGGCACACACGGATAACGCACAAGTTTTTTCAAAGAGGCAGCCCACAAACTTGCCAATTCTGCAACGATGAGATACTTACTATCAAACATATCGTCACAAGCTGTACTGCAGTAAACTCAATAAGACAATCTATAACAAACCGCAAAATAGAAGAACTTCTTACAGAAGTAAACGAAGAAAACATGAAGAGATTTATATGCATTATAAGCAAAATTAGATTGTACTTTGAAATATAAATGTTTTACTAATATCAAACCATAATAACGTAAAGCTGATGGCTTAACCGCTAGTGCTAGTTGTAAATCATATTATTATCTAACAAATAACAAAAAAGTGTAATACTCCAATATTAACTTTTACTCACTTGAAACTGCCAAAAGTCTTCTTCTTCTTAATTGGCGTAGACACCGCTTACGCGATTATAGCCGAGTTAACAACAGTGCGCCAGTCGTTTCTTCTTTTCGCTACGTGGCGCCAATTGGATATTCCAAGCGAAGCCAGGTCCTTCCACTTGGTCCTTCCAACGGAGTGGAGATTTTACTCTTCCTATTCTTCCCCCGGCGGGTACTGCGTCAAATACTTTCAGAGCTGGAGTGTTTTCATCCATCCGGACAACATGACCTAGCCAGCATAGCCGCTTTCTTTTAATTCGCTTAACTATGTCAATGTCGCCGTATATCTCGTACAGTTCATCGTTCCATCGAATGCGATATTCGCCGTGGCCAATGCGCAAAGGACCATAAATCTTTCGCAGAATTTTACTCTCGAAAACTCTCAACGTCGACTCATCGGTTGTTGTCATCGCCCAAGCCTCTGCACCATATAGCAGGACGGGAATTATGAGCGACTTATAGAGTTTAGCTTTTGTTCGTCGAGAGAAGACTTTACTTTTCAATTGCCTACTCAGTCCGAAGTAGCACCTGTTGGCAAGAGCAATCCTGCGTTGGATTTCCAGGCTGACATTGTTGGTGGTGTTAATACTGGTTCCTAAATAGACGAAATTATCTACAACTTCAAAGTTATGACTGTCAACAGTGACGTGAGAGCCAAGCCGCGAGTGCGAAGACTGTTTTTTGATGACAGGAGATATTTCGTCTTGCCCTCGTTCACTGCCAGACCCATTTGCATTGCTTCTTGCCTGGAGAAAGCAGAACTAACGGCGCGGGTGTTGAGGCCGATGATATCAATATCGTCGGCATACGCCAGCAGCTGTACACTCTTATAGAAGATGGTACCTTCTCTGTTTAGTTCTGCAGCTCGAACTATTTTCTCCAGAAGCAGGTTGAAGAAGTCGCACGATAGGGAGTCGCCCTGTCTGAAACCTCGTTTGGTATCGAACGGCTCGGAGAGGTCCTTCCCGATTCTGACGGAGCTTTTGGTGTTGCTCAACGTCAGTTTACACAGTCGTATTAGTTTTGCGGGGATACCAAATTCAGACATCGCGGCATAAAGGCAGCTCGTTTTCGTGCTGTCGAAAGCAGCTTTGAAATCGACGAAGAGGTGGTGTGTGTCGATTCTCCTTTCACGGGTCTTTTCCAAGATTTGGCGCATGGTGAATATCTGGTCGGTTGTTGATTTTCCAGGCCTAAAGCCACACTTATAAGGTCCAATCAGTTTGTTGACGGGGAGCTTTAATCTTTCACACAATACGCTCGATAGAACCTTATATGCGATGTTGAGGAGGCTAATCCCACGGTAGTTGGCGCAGATTGTGGGGTCCCCTTTTTTATGGATTGGGCATAGCACACTTAAATTCCAATCGTTGAGCATGCTTTCGTCCGACCATATTTTACAAAGAAGCTGATGCATGCTCCTTATCAGTTCTTCGCCGCCGTGTTTGATTAGCTCGGTCGGCAATCCATTGGCCCCCGCCGCTTTGTTTTTCTTCAATCGGGTAATTGCTATTCGAACTTCTTCATGGTCGGGCAATGGAACGTCTGCTCCATCGTCATCGATTGAGGAATCGGGTTCACCTTCTCCTGGCGTTGTGCATTCACTGCCATTCAGCAGGCTGGAGAAGTGTTCCCTCCATAATTTAAGTATGCTCTGGGCATCAGTGACTAGATCACCTTTGGGGGTTCTACAAGAGTATGCTCCGGTCTTGAAACCTTCTGTTAGCCGCCTCATTTTTTCGTAGAATTTTCGAGCATTACCCCTGTCGGCCAGCTTATCAAGCTCTTCATACTCACGCATTTCGGCCTCTTTCTTTTTCTGTCTGCAAATGCGTCTCGCTTCCCTCTTCAACTCTCAGTAGGCGTTGGTAGGCAGCTTGTTTTCCTTCTGCTGCAACACGGCACTACTCGTCGTACCAGTTGTTCCTTTGCACTTTCCGAAAACCAATGGCTTCGGTTGCAGCTGTACGTAAGGAATTTGAAATGCCGTTCCACAGTTCCCTTATACCGAGTTGTTGACGAGTGCTCTCAGAGAGCAGGAGTGCAAGCCGAGTAGAGAATCGTTCGGCTGTCTGTTGTGATTGCAGCTTCTCGACGTCGAACCTTCCTTGTGTTTGTTGGCGTGCGTTTTTTGCTGCACAGAGGCGGGTGCGAGTCTTGGCTGCAACAAGATAGTGGTCCGAGTCGATGTTAAGACCTCGGAGCTCACGCACATCTAAAACACTGGAGACGTGTCTTTCGTCTATCACAACATGATCGATCTGGTTGGTAGTTTTTCGATCCGGAGACAGCCAGGTAGCTTGATGAATCTTTTTATGCTGGAATCTAGTACTACAGATAACCATATTTCGGGCCCCGGCGGAGTCAATCAGCCTCAACCCATTTGGGGATGTTTCGTCGTGGAGGCTGAATTTACCGACCGTAGTGCCAAATATACCTTCTTTGCCCACCCTGGCGTTAAAGTCGGAAAGCACGATTTTGACATCGTGGCGGGGGCAGTTTCTCATAAGCGCGCTCCAAGCGCGCAAAGAAGTCATCTTTGGTCACCTCGTCCTTCTCTTCCATCGGGGCGTGGGTGCAAATCAGCGATATGTTGAAGAACCTCGCTTTGATGCGGATTGTGGCTAGACGTTCATTCACCGGAGTGAATGATAGTACTCGGCGACGGAGTCTCTCTCCTACCACGAATCCAACACCAAACTTGCGCTTCTTTATATGGCCACTGTAGTAAATGTCACAAGGACCTACTCGTCTCTGTCCTTGTCCCGTCCATCACATTTCTTGGACGGCGGTGATGTCAGCCTTTATTTTCGCGAGGACATCAACCAGCTGGGCAGCGGCACCTTCCCAATTAAGGGTCCGGACATTCCAGGTGCATGCCCTCAAATCGTAGTACTTATTTCGTTTGCCATGGTCGTCATCAAAAGGGGGGTCTCTCATCCGAGGCTTGTTGCTCCTTTCATTGGGGGTGTTTTTTACGTGGCGGGTCCCAAACCCAGCGCACAACCCTATGTAGGGGATGTTTCGCCTTCTCACTTTAGCTCGCCTTCGAACGGATGTTTTTAGGCTACCCAGAGGATATTTGGTCAAAGACCGGAAGTAGTGAGCTGCTTGAGCCATGTGTAAAAGAATCGTTTCTGGCCACTCCCAAGTGAATGGCGATCAGAGAACTTTCCTCACTTGCGTGAGCTTTTACACATGACTCCATCCTCCAAAAGTCTACATACGTTTTATTAGATAAACTCTTCTCGCAATTTTTCTCTGCAAAAGCATAACGGTAAATTGTCGTTTGTTTCATTTTATATTTTGAGTAGGCAACACTGCCCAAAAATGGCTAGTTTGTGCTATTGTTTGACAGATGTCGCTTGAAATCTGCCACCTTGTTTGTGTTTACAGCTTCAGAGGTAAACAGTTTTTATATTGCTAATTAAATTATGTGCAAGTACAGTTAGTCACATAAGTAAGTATACACCAGCTCTGTCTTTACAAATTGTTGGAATTAACGCATTTCTCCAAAATATAATCCAAAAAAAATTTTAAAGGAATTTGCGTATTGGTATGCGGTTATATAAGCACACAAATTTAACTGTTAATTTTACAACCCGTTAGGCACACATGGCTTTGTTGGTGATGAGAATGAAATTTATATCACAAAAGTTAGTATACAGAGTGGGTTGCTTGGTGAATCTATGTATCTTATTTTTCGTTTTGATTTACAAAAGTTCAAGCAATTTAAATAAACAATAGAAAGTGAGTTTAAACAATAGAAGAAATATATATTTTTTAATTTGTGACATAATTTTCAGCGATGGCACCGAGAGGAAAAGAGATTCCTGACGATTTGAAAACTTTGATAATAAAATATCACAAAGAAAATAAATCCTTACGTGAAATCGGTCGTTTAGTAGATAAAAGTTTTGCTACAATACAAAAGATCGTTACTAAATATAAAACTGTGGGAAACACAGCAAATAAGTCGCGCTCCGGTCGCCCACGGGTCTTCAGTCATAGGGAAAATAGCTTAATTGTACGCAAAGTAAGAACAAATCCCAAAATTAGTGCCCCTAAATTAAAATCTGAAATGGAAAATGAGATTCGAAAACATTGTAGTACCCAAACTATTCGACGTATATTGTATAATGCTGGCTATCATGGACGTAGTATTAGGAAAAAGCCGTTTGTGAGTACCGTCAACCGACATAAACGGATCGCATTTGCAAAAGATTACGAAAAGCATGACCCAAACATTCTGGAACCAAGTCATATTTTCAGACGAATGCAAATTTAGTATATGTGGATCCGATGATCGTGAAAAGGTACGGAGAAAAGTTAACGCAGAGTTAGATCCTATGAATATGACTGGCAGTGTTAAGCATGGTGGGGGTTCGGTCATGGTTTGGGGGTGCATGGCGTTAAAAGGGGTGGGTAATTTGGTTTTTGTTGAGAACACTATAGACCGATACGGTTATTTAAACATTTTAAAAAATAATTTAAAACAAATTGCTATTAAATTGAACATGGAGGGGTCATTCATCTTCCAGCAAGACAATGACCCCAAGCATACATCGAATATTGTGCGAGAATGGCTTTTATATAACGTGCCAAAACAATTGAAAGCACCGCCACAGTCACCGGATACAAACCCTATCGAGCATTTATGGGAACACTTAAAGCGTCAAGTACATAAACATTCGATAAAAAATACGAAAAAATATCCTTGACGAGGAGTGGAATAAAATACCGCCAGCAGTAACACAAAACTTGGTGAAATCAATGTCATCACGACTTAATGCTATTATTAAGTCTAAAGGTTATCCAACCAAGTATTAGAATATAACTTTAATACAGCCTTTTTCTTACTTTTTCTACCACTTAATCTATCGTATACTTACTTTTGTGATATAAATTTATATCAGATTTTGTATAAAATTCAAAAAAAACATTTATTTTAGTCATTCTGTAAATATTTCTGTACTGGAGATGATCCCTATGTTTCTTTCGAGTAAATAAAGCATTATTTTATTTTATTTTGTGTTATTTAACAAAACTGTTAGGTGAATAATCCCGTCATACCTAGTGTATACTTACTTATGTGACTAACAATGTATATTAACAAAAACTAATTTTAATATTTTTAGATGGCAGAAAATTCCAATATTCTTAACTTTTTCGCACACTATTATTTCACTTTTTTTTTAATACATGAACAAATTTCACTATCAAATGCACAAGTCTGCCGTCTGTCACCATAAAATTTCAATGCGCATTAGCGTTGCTTAAGGCGCATTTATTTTGCTCGTCTGTCAGGGCTATAAACCATATATATAGACCATAAGAAAAGTTCTCAACACTCACAAGTACTCATCACACGAAGCCAGAAATAAACATATGTATGTATGTACATATGTATATGTAATCCGCCAAGAGTTCTATATTCCCCGACTTAAGCCTCATATAAAAAGTGCATTTTCACGTTGAAGATCTGCACTATGCATAAACAGAAAATGAGGATGAAGATTATGGCAGCACTTCCGCCAGAACGCAACAACTTTGCTCTGCCTTTCACTACTACAGACATGCTTAGGTCTCTCACACCAATGAATGGCTACGTGCCTGTCTTTGTCTGTTTTACGACAAGAGCAGTGCACCTCGAGCTACATACATATGTATTAATC
This sequence comes from Bactrocera neohumeralis, assembly GCF_024586455.1. Taxonomy (NCBI): domain Eukaryota; kingdom Metazoa; phylum Arthropoda; class Insecta; order Diptera; family Tephritidae; genus Bactrocera; species Bactrocera neohumeralis. The sequence goes on along the minus strand of NW_026094774.1, from coordinate 77,383 downwards.
TGACAAAAGAGGCTTTCCTCGCGGCATTCACACGCTTCGTCGGACGACGCAGTTTCCCGTCAAAACTTTTTAGCGACAACGGAAAAACTTTTACCGGGGCTCAAAGAGCAACATAAAAACAGTTTGTGGATATCACTCAACAAGTTTCTCCTGAGATTGTACAAAAGTACTCTCCCCAAGACATTAATTGGCAATTTATCCCCTCAAGCGCTCCTTATATGGGTGGTTTATGGGAATCCGCTGTAGAAAGTTTTAAATCCCACTTAAAATAAGTAGCAGGAAGGTACAAATTTAATTACGAAGAATTAACAACACTACTAATTCGCAATTAAGCTGTACTCAATTTACGGCCACTAACAACACTCTCGCAAGATCCTTCAGATCTTACACCTCTAACCCAAGGGCAACCGCCAATAAAAACGAATCGTTGTCAAAACTTGTTAAACAACCGCCAAACTAAAAAAATAATTAAGCAATATACATAACTAAATTACTTGATGACCGTTCTGTTGCCGTCCACACCGGTTGGAGCACTGCTCTATTTCTAAGGGAATGACTCAGAACAAACGTCAGCAGGTATCTCAGGCACATTGTCACTGTTTCAATTGCTTAGCCCAGACTCATGTCACATAGGAGTGCGTGTCTGACACCATGTGCCAGCTCTGTGAACGTGACAGTCCTCAGCAACGTGGACGCCACCTTGCAACAGCTTCAACGTCTCCTAGACTAACTATTCGCCTAGGGGGGGCGGGGTTGGCCAAATGAGCCTCAACGTACCACACCAGCACACAATACTATGCAGATGCACAACACCGACACACCGCGTTCACAACACACATTCCACATCACTTCACCACACACCAACACCCACACTATACATCATCCACAATGTCATCGCTGTAGCAGATCTCGCAGCTGGTCAACACCCCACACCAAACATTAACAAAAAGAAAAACGTGTAAAGGCCCGGGCTAGTTTTCGAAATCACGATTAAAGAAACAACGACCTGGGCGCTCGACCTCTTCTTTTTGCCACATCGATTGTAGAAATTGATATTTTTCGCTGTCATCTAAGAATTTTTATTGTGCGTGCCTCTCTTTTAATAAAATTTTATTTTACTATACCTTCGTCGGAAAACACAAATACATAAGTATGTACATAGGTAGTTTTGTTATTTTTGGTTTGAAAAATATGTGTACAGTGACTCACATTGAAAGTCGGGCAAGCGCAAAACAAAATTTCTACTTATAATAAAATTGTAATGAAAAAAGATATTCAACTCGATCTTTTTTTGTTTTATTAAAAAAAGTCTTACTGTTAAAAAACAACAAAATTATATATTCAAAGTAACATAAAACTTAACGCATGTAACAAAAACTGTGCTAAGGCCACTTTTTCGCCTCACATTGAAACTCGGGCAAACTGTATTTCTAGAAAATGTGACGGTAAATGTTCCGTTATATCTAATCGAAATTTAATTATAAGCCTGAAGATTTGTCATTTGAATATCGTAAGCATGTCAGTTAAGTTTAAGTGAGTATTTTTTTAAAATGTCGCGAAAAATTAAACAGTCTACTTTGGTTGAGCGCAATTTAGATACAACATCATTTACAAGGAAATACGGAGCGTGAAATAGCAATTTTTGTGAAGAAAAGCAAATCCACAGTTCACGATATTATTACTAGATATAATCGAAATGGAATGGTTTCAAATAAGAAGCTCGATTCCAAACCTAAGAAATTATCAACCAGAGATGAGAACTTTATTTTAAGAGAAATAAAACAAAAGCCTTTTACTTCTGCACCCAAACTAGCTGCAATGGTCGAAGAATCTTCTGGTACTAAGGTTAACCCAGAAACTATAAGAAGATTATTACGAAAAAATTAGTTACATGGTCGAGTAGCAAGAAAAAAGCCCCTAATTGGCAAAAAAAATCAACTTGATCGACTTGAATTCGCTCGAAAATTTATGGATAAAGATTTATCATATTGTAGAACGGTAAATATTGACAATAAGAACGTTTCTATAATTCTAAAGTCGATTTTTTAGGTATTATTTATAGACGAGAGTAAGTTTAATTTATTCGGATGTGATGGAAGAGGTAAAGTGTGGCGTAAAATAAATCAAGAACTTGATGCCAAAAATTTAAGGAAAACAGTGAAGCACGGTGGTGGCTCAGTAATGGTCTTGGGGTGTATGGCAGCTTCAGGAGTTGGAAATTTACATTTTATAGATGGCATAATGAACAAATATGTATATTTGGCCATTTTGAAGAATAATTTGAAAGAAAGCGTGCAAACACTTGGTATTGAAAACAACTTTCAGTTTTATAGGGACAACGACCCAAAACATTCGGCGCTTGATGTAAGAAGTTGGTTGTTGTATAACTGCCCAAAAGTAATCAAAACTCCTGCACAAAGCCCGGACCTCAATGTAATTGAACATTTGTGGGACGAATTTGGACGTAGGATACAGAACAGGATGTGCACATCGAAGGACCAGTTGAAGAATGCTTTACAAGAGGAGTGGAACAAGCTTAGTCCGAATGTGTGCAAAAATCTGGTTGAATCAATGCCAAGAAGACTGCAAGCAGTAGAAAATCAAAAGGGTGGAGCCACAAAATACTAAAAATTATTTTTTTGTATGTAAATTTTTAAATACTTATGTCTTTTACGTCTTGCCCGACTTTCAATGTGAGGCCAAAATATGGATTTAGCACATTTTTTTTTTTAACAGTAAGACTTTTTTTTAATAAAACAAAAAAGATCGAGTTGAAAATCTTTTTTCATTACGATTTTATTGTAAGTAGAAATTTTGTTTTGCGCTTGCCCGACTTTTTATTATCATCATTATGTGGGATGAATGCGCCATGAGCCATACAGCACATATACAGGTCGTGGACGGTACATTAAATGACCTTCGAAACTCCTCCGCTCTCATGTATCCCGGCAATGAGAGCACTTTTATATTACACCCCAAGATCTCCAAAGCTCTACCACAAAGAGCCACTCGTTTCCCGGCACAGATCAAACCACAACCCCAACCAAGTACCACGTCGCTAATACGTCATACAAAGAAGCAAATAAAAAACCAAAATCCTGCCTCGAACATCGCCTCACATCTTGAGAAGTTTTTTGGGAACTTCATCATGTTTCAAGTTTAAATAAAGTTCTGCTCTATATTTCTGTAAGTACTTAAGTATACTATATTTATACACTTGCAAATCTTAATCTTTGAGATTAAAATTCAAAGCGTGGGATGTTACTTCATTGTTTATTAAAACAAAGAAGAAAGAAGATATCGATTTATTATTAAATTCCTTAAGTAAATATTGATTTAGAACAGAATTTAATTGCGTAGCTGCATAAAAGCCGCATGCAAAAACGCGATGGGGATCTGTAACAGTTAATTTATTTACAGTAATAGGCACAAAAGGCATGAACTGCCCATCTTGTGTAAAAAAAATGCTCCCAAAGCTATACAGCTGAGAGCATCAACTTTCGTTGCTGTAATTTCAATAACAAATTTACTCTAAACATCTTTAAAGTTAATAATAAATATACATATGTAGTTTAATAGGCTATAAAATATGCCTTTTAGCATATCGAATTAAAAAGTGGAAAATAAATACATATACATACATACATATGTAGTTAAAAAACTTAAAAAAGACGGCCAAAATTCTTCAAAGCTATATGACGATAAAGATTTCCGCGACAGATTTTGGATTAGCCAAGAAACAGCCTGGAGAATGTGCTCGATTGTATTCGACAAGAAATTGAGCACAAAATTACGTATACATACATTTCTTTTAGGAATCATACACTATCGCCAGAAGATATTTTTTTGCTTATATTGCGCTTTTATGCTACGGGAAGTATGTTGAGGACAGTAGGAAATTTATTTGGAGTATCTAAAAGTATGTTAAGTATTTTATGGATGACTTGTGTAAAACATACACATGTATGTTGCCCATAGCGTAGCCATATATCATACTAAAATTTTTATATAAATTAAGCATTGACTGTGAAACGCAAACGACTACTTATAGGCTAAAATAGCAGTGTTGCCTACTCAAATTTAGTAAATTCAGCTAAATGCACGAAATTCTTGTGCATTACAAACTTGCATTAACATTGGTGAAATGCGCAAGTAAATGTAAATTAATCCCGCTAATGCCTATTAGCGCCTGTCGTCTGTCAGGGCTATTAGCCACCATAATTATGTTGGCTTGTCATAAGCTATCAAAGCTTGTCATAAGCTATCATAGTTTGTATTCCAGTTCATCGCTTTTTTTAATTCACAATAGCTATGATTTTTCAAAAAAACAAAAAAATAACGATAAAGTTCATTGAAATATGAAAATGTAAACAAACCAAATTTACAAAATTTAATATTTTAAGTTAAAATTAATACAAATATGAACATTTCTTATAATTTCTTTGTATTAATATTAAAGAACAAAATAAATATATTTATATAGTATGTAGTTTAATAACCCGTTTACAAACTGAAAAATTTAAACTAACTTTTTCTCCACATCAGCCATTTTGAAACAAATCGAATAGCAGCTGACTGTTCCCGCCCGCATTCCCAACAAATGTGAAACAAGTAAAGTGCGTTTTGCGATGGCCAATATAACACGCATAACAGAGAACGTAAAATTATAGAGAAGATTCAATTGCGAACCAGCGTGTGAACCAGAGATAAAGAGATCCCTAACTCTCCTGTCACTGGAAATGTGAGAGCCGCTCACCTACCGAACTTTGACAGTTGACTGGATTGGGTAGGTTTTGCCGTTTCGCAATTGGAAGAAAAGAGACGACCGGATTGAAAGCCCGCCAAATGGAGGAATTCGTAACGGCCATCGTTTCTTCGAAGAAAAAAGAATAAGTAAACAGTTTTAAGTGAAGTAGTGAAGAATAATTGAATTGTGAATGAGAATTTTTTAAATATATGGTATGTACAGTGAGTGTCAGCTTAATTGATGCAGTCACAAAACTAATCTTTGGATACTAATAACATTTGACTTAAAAAAGATATTCCAAAAAATTAAAAGCCGAAATAAAGAGCATTATTTCCTCTTAAAAACAAATGTTTCATTTATTTGGAATTTTCAGCATTGATTTTACAAACCTGAAAATAATGAGAAAATATTATTTTTAAAATGAGCAGCTTATTTGATGCAGCCAACTTCTAACAGTACTATTCCCGTTATATTAAAAATTTCCAACAATACATGCTGCTGTGTGTTGCATTAGCTTAGTTTGTAGAATTATTACAGTTTTTGGTGTGAAAGTGTAAGCAGCGTCCCGAGTAAAAATTAATTTTTAATCATGGGCCGGCGCACTAGCTTAGAGCAACGGGAATTAGTTATTCACCACTTTAAGCTTGGGAAAAGCCAGCGTTCTATAGCTGAGATGGTAAATATTCCTTCTTCTACAGTCCAGCACATAATAGAGCGGTTTTTAAATGAGAATCGAATGCATAACAAGGGCCGGAATGCTCCTAATAAGATATTTACGCAAAGTGATGAAAGATGGATCATTAGAAAAATTAGTGTAAATCCAAATTGTCGGCGCAAAAATTAGCCGATGAAGTAAAAAACTTCTTTGGGAAAGATTGCAGTGCATCAACAATTCGCCGCATCTTACGATCACATGATTTTCATGGTCGCGTTGCTCTCAAGAAGCCTTTCATTAATCAGAAGAACAGAGTTACTCGTCTGACATTCGCCAAAAATCATGTTTTTAATAAATTATTTGATATTTTAAATAGAAGTATCGTTGAGGCTGTTGTACCTACTAAAAAAGTGTTTGTAGGTTCCCTTGAACAGTTAGAGTTTTTAAATGAGGCAGAAAAAATTCTGTAAACTATTGGGGTCGTAGACGATTTAGAAAGAAATACAACCAATAATTTTAGTTTTATAAAGGGGTGGGTGTTAAATATTAACAGTTTAAGACGATTGTGGCGATTTTTGTCACACTCAGGTTTTCAGGATTTTCAAGTTGTCCCACAGCCTGAAGAATCCCTCGTTAGATCAATCACAATTTAGAAATTAATTTTTTTTTTTTGCGGCTATTTTTATTTAAAAATTTTCAAACTGCACACATGTTCCCTGCCTTTACCATATTTAGGAGATGAAATTGCTTCGGACGAATTCATCTTCATGCATCAAAATCAAATAGACAAATGCAATTTAGTGAAACCGCCTGAGGATTTTATTGCATTTGTAAAAATTTTGGAAACAAGATTTTTAGAAGAATTCGACAGTAATTGTGATAAAATAGGAATAGGAGATATTCTTTTTAATAAAATGACAGATGTTAGGCCCTTTTTTTGTTGTGATAATTGTGACCAAAAAATAGTTACAGACCTTTTTATTAGAATTAGAATATATTTTTTAACTAAATTTTTAAATAAAGACCTTTCTGTCCCTAATTTTAAAAATGAAATTTTGTGTGTTTCACACCTACAGGTTTAATTTTTTTTTATTTTTTAGTGGTTACAATAAGCGAACTTAAACTTCTTCTTCTTAATTGGCGTAGACACCGCTTACGCGATTATAGCCCAGTTAACAACAGCGCGCCAGTCGTTTCTTCATTCCGCTACGTGGCGCCAATTGGATATTCCAAGCGTAGCCAGGTCCTTCTCCACTTGGTCCTTCCAATGGAGTGGAGGCCTTCCTCTTCCTCTGTTTACCCCGGCGGGTACTGCGTCGAATACTTTCAGAGCTGAAAAATTTTCGCCCATCCGGACAACATAACCTAGCCAGTGTAGCCGCTGTCTTTTAATTGGGGTTGTTTAATATCGCGCCGCTTAAGTATCGTTTATGGAGAAAAACAACGGGGGGGGGCTACCCCCTCACGCCCCCTTATTGGAAAGAGGAAGGATCGAACGTTTTAATAAACCCCCTGTCGACCCCCTAGAGCCCTAATAGACCTGTAGGGAGCCCTTTGAAAATGACCAAAAATCTGTGTTTTTGATCATTTTTCCATACAAACTGAAACCAATGCAACCCAGCCAACATTTTTGTATCAACAAGAAATCAAAATAAAGAAAAACAAAATGTTTCAGTGCAATGTATGTATATGCATACTTAATTGCATCTATTAATGATACAAAGGGATCTTTTTCTTGCTTTCTATGCTTCCTTCACTCACGTGCTTCTGGATCAATGGAAATAAAATGTCCGCCGTTCGAAAATTGTCAGGACATACTTCGAGGCGTATGTTCTCGCTACCATCTTCAATCATCCCAAGAACCCAGTGTCCCCCTACGCGCCTACCTAAAATGTAAAAAAAAACTTATTAGAATTAAAATCATTGTATAAGGAAATAGTATTACCTTTGTTGTACTTCCGCCGCCCAAATTTACTCTCGTCGATCTGAACAATTTTTCCCGGACCGCCAATTTTTTCTTGTTCATATTGGTGGTCCATCCGGTATATTACCACGGCCTCTCGGCAATAACTATACCAGTCTGTTTTTGTTGCATATGATAAAGTTTTCCCGTCATTTGTATAGTCCTCGCGCAATATTTCTTCGCGGGACATACGACACGCAAAGCAGTAGATCAAAAAGTACACCTGAGGGACACTGATGCGGACATTTTCAAACCATGTCCCGATGGTTACTGAAACACGTGGCTTTTTTGTGCACGTGCCCTGTATCACACAAAATACCCAAATTGGCCCCCTTTCCGTATAGTGTTTGGGACCTTGTGTACAGGGCACATTTGCCCGCTCGGTATTAGGCCGTTTTCCGCCGCAAAACGGACACCTTGTTCATGCGTGTGCAGCTCGGTGCCAACACGCATAAGGCTCCATTTAAACCGTGTGGACCGCGTTCCTAAAAAAAATAATATATTCCAATATTAGAAAATCTTATTATTTATTATTATTACTCACCATTTGCAATTTCGCACATTGTTTTATAATAATATTTTTATTTTCAATAACGCCGAATAACCCCGAAAACGTATTTTGCATAACGGCAAATTTTTAAATATGGGTAAACATATGAAAAGTACCGTTATGCTACCCAGCACACATATAAGATGGTATATTGAAATTACTGAAATCGTTAAGAAATATAAAGCCTTAATTTGTTTTATACTTAAAATTGTAAAATAATGCTTCACCGGGCTTTAAAAAAATAACCCTGGCCGGTCCAACACCGGCTACGCCATCCACAGTATTTTAGCACTGAACACCTTTTCGCGTTCACTTCATACATTTATTGCTAATTGAGTTTAATTTATTCCCTTTTGTTCGTGCTTTCTCGGTAATTTGACAGTTCAAATTAGGCAGTCATTTTGGTTTTTCGCATTATTGAACTCAATGCAGAAAAAGGTGTATTTTATTTAAAGATTTACAAAGAAATTAACAATCAAAAGCAGTGGCGTAGCTACAACTTCGGGCGCCCGATGGATGTTCTGCCGCCCCCCCTTTATCTACCTACCTACAAGTTTCATGAGGTGGTTCGAACAAAAGTGAATTTTTACAAAATATCTTCGATATTAAGTATATAAAATTTACGAACTAGAAGCCAATCAAATTCTGAAGTTCCAAAATTCTCGCAATACGGTTTATGAGGAAATTGATAGTAAATTTACAAGACATCTTATTAAAAGACATTGAAAATACCCATTTTCGCCCTATATCTTGTACACTTTTGACACAATTTTCAGGAATTTTTGCCCGAATTCTTCTTCTTCTTAATTGGCGTAGACACCGCTTACGCGATTATAGCCGAGTTAATAACAGCGCGCCAGTCGTTTCTTCTTTTCGCACTACCTACTCAGTCCGAAGTAGCACCTGTTGGCAAGAGCATTCCTGCGTTGGAATTCCAGGCTGACATTATTAGTGGTGTTAATGCTGGTTCTTAAATAGACGAAATTATCTAAAACTTCAAAGTTATGACTGTCAACAGTGACGTGAGAGCCAAGTCGCGAGTGCGACGACTGTTTGTTTGATGACAGGAGATATTTCGTTTTGCCCTCGTTCACTACCAGACCCATTTTCTGTGCTTCCTTGTCCAGCCTGGAGAAAGCAGAACTAACGGCGCGGGTGTTGAGGCCGATGATATCAATATCGTCGGCATACGCCAGCAGCTATACACTCTTATAGAAGATGGTACCTTCTCTGTTTAGTTCTGCAGCTCGAACTATTTTCTCCAGAAGCAGGTTGAAGAAGTCGCACGATAGGGAGTCGCCTTGTCTGAAACCTCGTTTGGTATCGAACGGCTCAAGAAGGTCCTTCCCGATCCTGACGGAGCTTTTCGTGTTATTCAACGTCAGTTTACACAGCCGTATTAGTTTTGCGGGGATACCAAATTCAGACATCGCGGTATAAAGGCAGCTCCTTGTCGTGCTGTCGAAAGCAGCTTTGAAATCGACGAAGAGGTGGTGTGTGTCGATTATTCTTTCACGGGTCTTTTCCAAGATTTGGCGCATGGTGAATATCTGGTCGGTTGTTGATTTTCCAGGTCTGAAGCCACACTGATAAGGTCCAATCAGTTTGTTGAGGGTGGGCTTTAATCTTTCACACAATACGCTCGATAGAACCTTATATGCGATGTTGAGGAGGCTAATCCCACGGTAGTTGGCGCAGATTGTGGGGTCTCCGTTTTTATGGATTGGGCATAGCACACTTAAATTCCAATCGATGGGCATGCTTTCGTCCGACCATATTTTACAAAGAAGCTGATGCATGCTCCCTATTAGTTCTTCGCCGCCGTGTTTGAATAGCTCGGCCGGTAGTTCGTCGGCTCCTGCCGCTTTATTGTTCTTGAGGCGGGCAATTGCTATTCGAACTTCTTCATGGTCGGGTAATGGAACGTCTGCTCCATCGTCATCTATTGGGGAATCGGGTTCACTTTCTCCTGGCGTTGTGCGTTCACTGCCATTCAGCAGGCTGGAGAAGTGTTCCCTCCATAATTTAACTATGCTCTGGGCATCAGTGACTAGATCACCTTTGTGGGTTATACAAGACTATGCTCCGGTCTTGAAACCTTTTGTTAGCCGCCGTATTTTTTCGTAGAATTTTCGAGCATTACCCCTGTCGGCCAGCTTATCAAGCTCTTCGTACTCACGCATTTCGGCCTCTTTCTTCTTCTGTCTGCAAATGCGTCTCGCTTCCCTCTTCAACTCTCGGTATCTATCCCATCCCGCACGTGTAGTGGGCGATCGTAACGTTGCGAGGTAGGCAGCCTGTTTTCTCTCCGCTGCGACACGGCACTCCTCGTCGTACCAGCTGTTCTTTTGCTCTTTCCGAAAACCAATGGTTTCGGTTGCAGCTGTACGTAAGGAATTTGAAATGCCGTCCCACAGTTCCCTTATACCGAGTTGTTGACTAGTGCTCTCAGAGAGCAGGAGTGCAAGCCGAGTAGAAAATCGTTCGGCTGTCTGTTGTGATTGCAGCTTCTCGTCGTCGAACCTTCCTTGTGTTTGTTGGCGTGCATTTTTTGCTGCACAGAGGCGAGTGCGAATCTTAGCTGCAACAAGATAGTGGTCCGAGTCGATGTTAGGACCTCGGAGCGCACGCACATCTAAAACACTGGAGACGTGTCTTCCATCTATCACAACGTGATCGATCTGGTTGGTAGTTTTTCGATCCGGAGGCAGCCAGGTAGCTTGATGAATCTTTTTATGCTGGAATCTAGTACTACAGATAACCTTATTTCGGGCCCCAGCGAAGTCAATCAGCCTCAACCCATTTGGGGATGTTTCGTCGTGGAGGCTGAATTTACCGACCGTAGTGCCAAATATACCTTCTTTGCCCACCCTGGCGTTAAAGTTGCCAAGCACGATTTTGACATCGTGGCGGGGGCAGCTCTCATAAGCGCGCTCCAAGCGCTCATAGAAGGCATGTTTGCACACATCGTCCTTCTCTTCCGTCGGGGCGTGGGCGCAAATCAGCGATATGTTGAAGAACCTCGCTTTGATGCGGATTGTGGCTAGACGTTCATTCACCGGAGTGAATGATAGTACTCGGCGACGGAGTCTCTCTCCTACCACGAATCCAACACCAAACTTGCGCTTCTTTATATGGCCACTGCAGTAAATGTCACAAGGACCTACTCGTCTCTGTCCTTGTCCCGTCCATCGCATTTCTTGGACGGCGGTGATGTCAGCCTTTATTTTCGCGAGGACATCAACCAGCTGGGCAGCGGCACCTTCCCAATTAAGGGTCCGGACATTCCAGGTGCATGCCCTCAAATCGTAGTCCTTATTCCGTTAAAACCTCCCTCCCCCCAAAGTAATTGAATTTTTAAATAGTAGAATTTCATTCTACATAGTCATTTGCAAAATTGTAATTTGTTGTTTTCAAAGCAATCTTTCTGCCGACGATGATACAATTGTATCTTTTTTGATACTTTTTTTTCTAAATTTTGTGATTTGATACTTTTTTGTTCACAAACGGCCTATTTTGACACTTTTCTGCTGATAGAATTTAATTTTTTGAAAATATGAAAATGTTAAACTAAAAACAAACCTATTGTATCTGGATAGTATTAAAAAGTTGTGGGAATGTAGGCCAATTAAAAAACCCAGAAAAATATAAACTGGACAGAGACATTTTTTTAATTTGTTTCAAAGTAATGAGTTATGGATTGGATGAGGATTTTTTTTAGATTTAAGGGGAATTGTGAGTCGAAAATGGACTTCTTTTGAAAATTAGTTCTGAACTGAAAAGTCACCAATAAGGTTTCTATTATTTTTTTTAGAGTTTATTGTTAATCATAATACAGGAAAAATAAAAACTCATTTATTATGACTTTCAGTTTTCGTTCCATGAGCAAACTGTTGTGAAATAAATTTAAATTAAAAAAAAATTATGCTATTTGCAAAAAAATACTTGAGTGTCTTAATTAAAATGTCTATATTTTTAATAAAAACAACCAGAAAAAACTGGTCTGAATTAGATACACAACTTTACTTATTATTTGTTTTTCAAACGAAAATTTTTAAAACAACGGTTGTGCTTTTGATAGTTTTTGATACGTTTTTTGCTTGGCAACATATACTTTATTTTTCTAGCTCGCGGCAACACTTGTCACTAATGATTAGAGAGTGAATGAGAATAGAACAAATGAATTATGTGCGTACGTGCGTACTAAAGCCAATTTTTGCATTATCAAAACACATAAGCCTATGTTTGCAGCAAATAGACTGTGTTTTGAGCAGCTGCGTTGCTTATGCAAATAATTTGTATGCTGAAATTAGTGAAATGCGTAAGGATTCTGAACAATCGTTTAAACTAATTTTTGAATCAGTTAAAACAATAGCCGTAGAATTACATTTAGAAATCAAAATTCCGCGTTTGGCGAAACGGCAAACTAATCGCGACAATTATGAAGGCGAACCGGAAGAATATTACCGCAGATCAATTTATATACCGTTTTTAGATAATTTTTTGGACCAAATCAATGAACGATTTTTAAAACATCGAGAGCTTGCTTCCAAAATTGAAAACATTTTGCCAAATAAATGCATAAATCTTGACGTTATTGAGATGGAGGAGACTGTTCGTGTTTTAGAAAAGCAATAGTCGGCTGATGTAGAAGATCGCGCTGAATTTAGAATGTGGAAAAGGTTAAAAATCTTTTATTCAGATTATATTTTCTAACTAAACTTTTGAATATATTTTCAGGAACTGGTTAAATAAACAAAGAGATCCAAAACTTTTTTAGACGCGTTGAATTGTTGCGATGCAAAAATTTTTAAAACAGTGCATCGTTTTTTAAAGATTGGAGCAACAATCCCTATATCTGTCGCTTCAAGTGAACGCTGAAAATAAAAGAAGATTAGACTTCAATTTGTGAATAAAATAATGAAACCTTGTCTTTTTACCTAAAAATTGCATCTCTTGGTTCAGAGCCACTGTAACAAGAGGTGCAGTATACCAAAATCTCACATATGTATATACATAAGTACCACGAATAAACAAACGTCCAATAAACTTTTTTCTTCTTCTGGTGATAGTTCAAAAGCATCTCGAAAAACGTAAATTTTTAATGAGTAAATGGCTTTCGACATCCAGCGAGCGTGATGGAAAGCTCCAGGTTTATAAAAATGAACACTTTGATGGTCGACAGTACCAAGAAATATTCGGGACAACTCAAGCAGCTCTTTGTAATCGTCGCGGGTAAAACCGTATCTAATAAATTTTGGATGTTTCGATCTATTTCGTCAACTTGATTAATCAATTTTTTAAGAATTTTATTTTATTTTTTCTAAACTCATGATGAAAGTTCTTAATTTTCAATAGATTGGAGTTCTCGAGGTTAGAACGATATTTTTTAGCTGGATACCAAATCAATTTTTACACTTTCTATTCATTGCACTAGTCACATCAACTTAACAATTAAAAATTCAATATTATAACGTGAATTAAGAATTGTATCGGTTACTATCTAAAAATGGTATATTGTTGTCAAAAGAACCACAACAACCAGAAGAGACAATAAGTAAAAAATTAGTTTGTTTTTTTTTTATTCACTTTAACGACCGTCCGCTAGAGTGCCACGTATCCAATATATCTGGTTCTTTTATTTATTTTACAAAGAATTGTTAATTTCAAAAGCAGTGGCGTAGCTACAACTTCGGGCGCCCGGGGCCAAGGATGTTCTGCCGCCCCCTTTATCTACCTACCTACAAGTTTCATGAGGTGGTTCGAACAAAAGTGAATTTTTACAAAATATCTTCGATATTAAGTATATAAAATTTAGGAACTAGAAGCCACGCAAATTCTGAAGCTCCAAAATTCTCGCAATACGGTTTATGAGGAAATTGATAGTAAATTTACAAGACATCTTATTAAAAGCCATAGAAAAAACCCATTTTCACCCTATATCTTGTACACTTTTGACACAATTTGCAGGAATTTTTGCCCGAATTGGAGTTTTTAAATGTCAATTTTGAAAGTATGGAGAAATAAAAGTATTTGTTACATTCAAAGCATAGGGTAACTGTGAGAGTGACACGTCGCTAGACAAAGCTAGAAAAGTGCATCTTTAAACTCTATCACTATTTTTAAGAAAGATAAGTATAAGACAAATTCAAAGACTAAAGAGTATTCGAGCAAAAATTCATATACATATTTCATTGTTATTCAGATTATTCCATTGTGAGTGTACAACTCTTTATCTTTTATAATAAATTTTTTAAAAAAATTTGTTGAAGTTTTTTTCTGAATATTAAAAAACAGCGAAGATCGTTTTGCCGCCCCCCAACACGTTGCGCTCGGTGCGACGGCCCCCTTCGCTAGACTCTATTCTTCTTCCACGTCTTTCTTCAACTCTAATTTTGTTTTAATATCTCTTTTGGACAGTCTTTTTTTAAGTTCTGCCCATAAATGCTCTATGAGATTAATGTGGGGGATTGAGCAGGCGTACAAAGTACTTTTGGGCAATGGTAGAGCAACCAATTTTTAGCATTCCAGGATTTATGCTTTGGGTCGTTGTCTTGGTAAAACATAAAACAATCACGAATCCCAAGTTTCTCCGCGCTACAATGAACATTTGCTTTCAGAATGTCTATATATCCTTTACCATCTAACACTCCGTCTACAAAATGCAGTTTTCCAACCCCATCTCCCGACATACAGCCCCAAATCATCAGTGAGCCACCACTGAACTTCACTTTTTTTATGTTTTTGTCGTCCAACTCTTGGCCAGCCATTCTCCATACGAAACGCTTGCCGTCCGATCCAAAGATGTTAATTTTGGTTTCGTCAGTGAAAAGAACCTAAGAATAACTGAAATTCACAAGAGGTTTCATAAATCAAGCTTTAAACAGTTTACTTACTTCAACTCTCTTTTCTTCTTTTAGCTGTTTTTGTAACTGTACAGCAGACAGAAATGGGTTTTTTTTGATTACTCTCAACAAAAACCGCGCACTTCGGTCGTCAATTTTTCGTTTTATACTTCTGTCAGGTATTTTATTACATAAGGTACGGGTTTTTTTAAAGCGCTGAATAATGTTAAATACAGTAGATTTTTTTTTGCCTACAATTTCGCCTATTTCCCTTATAGATTTATTATGTTCGTAATTATTAATTATAATTTTCCTTTCTTCAATTGTAGTGCGAGGCATTTTTCTAATTTTAGTCGCTGATAATCTAATTATGTTGCAGGTTAATGTACTACTAAAAGCTGTTTCAATTTGAGTTCAGTTTCTAGACAAGTGTGAGTTCCATTGAATGCACAATAAATGTAAATATGTTCATTTCGCTGTTGTTATAGCATAAACTTCGTTTTTTTTTCTTCATGTCAATAAAAAATATATGTATGTCTTATTTGAAAAAAAATGGATTTTTTGAAAAAATTATCACACCTTGCTTACTATTTATATTTTAAGCTAAAAAATCAAATATTTTTTGAGGTGTCCCATTAATAGTGTGAGTCAGTATGTATATGTGTGTGAAAATGTATCCATAATTGGTTTGGTACAATGCACAACAGATGAAAATACACTAGCATATATTTAGAAATTTGCAAAAAATAGCAATTTCAAGTGAATTTGTGGAAAAATTTGTTAACCGATTTTTATAAAATATGTTTTAAAATAAAGTTCGATAATTTAAGCATACATGCGTGTTTAAAATTTTCAATTTGGTTCTCTCGTTTACGTACACTGAGCCAAAATTAACGGGCGCGATATTAAACAGAACCCTTTTAATTCGCTGAACTATGTCAATGTCGTTGTATAAGTAGTATATCTCGTACAGCTCATCGTTCCATCGAATGCGATATTCGCCGTGGCCAACGCGCAAAGGACCATAAATCTTTCGCAGAATTTTTCTCTCGAAAACTCGCAACGTCGACTCATCAGTTGTTGAAATCGTCCAAGCCTCTGCACCATATAGCAGGACGGGAATTATGAGTGACTTATAGAGTTTGGTTTTTGTTTGTCGAGAGAGGACTTTAATTTTCAATTGCCTACTCAGTCCGAAGTAGCACCTGTTGGCAAGAGTTATCCTGCGTTGGATTTCTAGGTTGACATTGTTGGTGGTGTTTACGCTGGTTCCAAGATAGACGAAATTATCTACGACTTCAAAGTTATGACTGTCAACAGTGACGTGAGTGCCAAGTCGCGAGTGCGACGACTGTTTTTTGATGACAGGAGATATTTCGTCTTGCCCTCGTTCACTGCCAGACCCATTTGCATTGCTTCCTTGTCCAGCCTGGAGAAAGCAGAACTAACGGCGCGGGTGTTGAGGCCGATGATATCAATATCGTCGGCATACGCCAGCAGCTATACACTCTTATAGAAGATGGTACCTTCTCTATTAAGTTTTGCAGCTCGAAATATTTTCTCCAGAAGCAGGTTGAAAACGTCACACTATAGGAAATCGCCTTGTCTGAAACCTCGTTTGGTTTCGAACGGCTCGGAGAGGTCCTTCCCGATTCTGACTTACACATCTTACACAGCCGTATTAGTTTTGCGGGGATACCAAATTCAGACATCGCATCATAAAGGTAGCTCCTTCTCGTGCTGTCGAAAGCAGCTTTGAAATCGACGAAGAGGTGGTGTGTGTCAATTCTTCTTTCACGGGTCTTTTCCAAGATTTGGCGCATGGTGAATATCTGGTCGGTTGTTGATTTTCCAGGTCTTAAGCCACACTGATAAGGTCCAATCAGTTTGTAGACGGTGGGCTTTAATCTTTCACACAATACGCTCGATAGAACCTTATATGCGATGTTGAGGAGGCTAATCCCACGGTAGTTGGCGCAGATTGTAGGGTCTCCGTTTTTATGGATTGGGCATAGCACACTTAAATTCCAATCGTTGGGCATGCTTTCGTCCGACCATATTTTACAAAGAAGCTGATGCAGGCTCCTTATCAGTTCTTCGCCGCCGTCGGCCCCTGCCGCTTTGTTGTTCTTCAGGCGGGTAATTGCTATTCGAACTTCTTCATGGTCGGGTAATGGAACGCCTGCTCCATCGTCATCGAGTGGGGAATCGGGTTCGCCTTCTCCTGGCGTTGTGCGTTCACTGCCATTCAGCAGGCTGGAGAAGTGTTCCCTCCATAGTTTAAGTATGCTCTGGGCATCGGTGACTAGATCACCTTTGGGGGTTCTACAAGAGTATGCTCCGGTTCTGAAACCTTCTGTAAGCCGCCGCATTTGTTGGTATAATTTTCGAGCATTACCCCTGTCGGCCAGCTTACTATAGCCGACTATCAAGCTTTTCATTCTCCCGCATTTCGGACTCTTTCTTTTTCTGTCTGCAAATGCGTCTCGCTTTTCTCTTCAACTCTCGGTATCTATCCCATCCCGCACGTGTTGTGGTCGATCGTAACGTTGCGAGTTAATCAGTCCGTTTTCTCTCCGCTACGACACGGCACTCCTCGTCGTACCAGCTGTTCTTTTGCACTTTCCGAAAACCAATGGTGTCGGTTGCAGCTGTACGTAAGGAGTTTGAAATGCCGTCCCACAGTTCCCTTATACCTAGTTGTTGACTAGTGCTCTCAGAGAGCAGGAGTGCAAGCCGAGTAGAAAATCGTTCGGCTGTCTGTTGTGATTGCAGCTTCTCGTCGTCGAACCTTCCTTGTGTTTGTTGGCGTGCGTGTTTTGCTGCACAGAGGCGGGTGCGAATCTTGGCTGCAACGAGATAGTGGTCCGAGTCGATGTTAGGACATCGGAGCGCACGCACATCTAAAACACTGGAAACGTGTCTTCCGTCTATCGCAACATGATCGATCTGGTTGGTAGTTTTTCGATCCGGAGACAGCCAGGTAGCCTGATGAATCTTCTTATGCTGGAATCTCGTACTACAGATAACCTTATTTCGGGCCCCGGAAAAGTCGATCAGCCGCAACCCATTTGGTGATGTTTCCTCGTGGAGGCTGAATTTACCGACCGTAGTGCCAAATATACCTTCTTTGCCCACCCTGGCGTTAAAGTCGCCAAGCACGATTTTGACATCGCTCCAAGCACTCATAAAAGGCATCGTCCTTCTCTTCCGAAGGGGCGTGGGCGCAAATCAGCGATATGTTGAAGAACCTCGCTTTGATGCGGATTGTGGCTAGACGTTCATTCACCGGAGTGAATGATAGTACTCGGCGACGGAGTCTCTCTCCCACCACGAATCCCAAACCAAACTGCGCTCCTTTATATGGCCACTGCCCCAAGGACCTACTCGTCTCTTTTTTTTTTGTTTGTTTTGTTTTTCAATATTTTGATTTGTAAATTATTTGGATTGTTCAATTTTGATCGCTTGCTTTTTTATTCCGGCAATCCAAAGGAAAAATTATTTAAATTTATTCAGTGAAAACTTTGTGTGTTTCACACAATGTGAACAATTGCTTATTGAGATTTGTTACGAAGCCACGAAGAGGTCGCGCTAATATTGGTCGGCGTTCTTTTTGCGATCAACGACTTATTAAACAATAGCTGCGATGTTTGATGGTCTTTATCTTGAAGCAACCTATGGTATATATGGTGCTGTTAGATGCTGAATGTATTCTGTAGAGTAGCAAAAAAGATGTTTGCCGCACGCACACATTCTTCTTTGGATGCGGATGGTGATTACACCAGATCAAATTGATGAAATCACTTCAGCGGAAATTCCTGATTCAGAGATAGATCCAGAATTATACGAAGTGGTGAAAACCAATATGGTTCATGGACCTTGCGAACCTTACAATCCCACTTTGGTTTGTATGTTTGACAATAAATGCACGAAACACTACTCATGTGCTGGTGTGAACTATCAAGAGCTAAGAATTTTCTATTAGCGGATATCACCACTCTTGCCTCGGAAGGAGAAATTTTAACAGCGATGAGTGAACAGAGCTGATGGTCAAGTCATTTAATTTCTTCTGATTTTTTAAACAATAATATTAATCAAGATGGATTAAATATAATTCATCTTGATTAATATTAGTTTTTAAAAAAGCTAGGCTCCGTTAAAACGTTAAGAAAAGAAAAAGACCTGGAAAGATAATAAAAGAAACTGAAAGTAAGAAAAGATAATAAAAACAGAGCTGAAAATATAAAAAAAGAGCTGTGAATACAATAAAGTCCAAAACATTAAAAAATTGAATATATTATTATTTTTAAAATCATTACTTACCCAGAAGTAAGTTGCTTGATAGTCAAAGGGTTCTGACTTGCAACTTATTTTTAAGTTTTTTTTTATTTTTTCATCGCGCTTCCGATGTCGTTTCCTATTTAGTTCTCCTTTTGCAAGCCACTTTTAATTTTTAAAGAGCAGTACTGTCACTAAATATTCTAATAATTTTATCTTGTGGGCGATACACTCATCGGCTTAATCAAACCATTGAGGAAAAACTTTTTCGGTTTTTTGTTGTATAGCCGACAACATTGGACAACGATCATTGGGATAATGAGCATATTAGTTGAAAAGCTTGACGTACCACATCATTTGCAGTCGACACACTTGGAAGACCCTATCACTAGGATTGGCAAGTCTTATGTCGCTGTCATCCTTGTAATTTTTCGTTCTAATGAAGGCCTCCGAATTCTAGACAGAATTTTATGGTATATGCCATAGCCTGTGTAGTACCGCTTGCTTTGGACGTCAGCTTCATCGTCCTCTTCAACGAAATTTTAGTCTGGAAAGATTCCAAATCGAGCTGCTCATATTCCTGATCACTTTCCTGCACATCTAGATGACGATCTTCGGGGCCTAAGTTCCAATCTAAATTTATATCGTCATCATCCTCGCAATTTGCCACTTATTCTCAAAATTTTGCCTAAGTATCTTCCTAGATATTAGACGACCTACAATGTATTGAACATCATGGGCAGTCGGATGAGTATTAATACCCTGACTGGCTTGGATTCTATAAAAAAAACTCTCCAACGCATCCTGATTCAATTTCCCAAGGAATATAGTATAATCTAGTTCCTTTTGATCCCTAAAAAGCTCATCCGACAACATTATTATTCCCCTAATTGTACTGCGAAAACCGTCAATACTATACATCTAACCTTATTACCATTCGGTAATTTAATTGATTTTAAAAACTCTATATGATCATAGAGACATTCGAATGGCAACTCCGCTTGCTAAAAGAGTGAGTAATTGTGCTAAAAAAACATAAATAATTTCGGTGGAAAAAGGCAGAAAATTGGCAAAATCTGCTCATCAGTCCGGAGAGTCCAAGGCGTAGTGTTCAGGTGTAGTGGGGTTCAGAAGCGGCGACTTACAACCACTGATTGCTTTTGATTGGAAGGTTTGCTATTTCGCCGATATCACTTTTATTGGACACAGAGGAGAAAAATATCAGCTGTTTTGGAAATTTTTTTGGCGCCACAAAAAATTGCTAATATTGCCTTAGCATAAAAGGATACCAAAAATTTAGATCAATAATTATTCAGAAGGCAACTGAGTTATAGGGTTGCCAAGTATTGTTTATTTTATATTTATATATATATTTATTTATATGAATATATTTGTAAGCAAATATTAAAATCAAGTATGCCAATTATCAAGGCCCCACCTCCAGGAGGGGGGTAAATTAACTAAAACTGCCAAAAAAGATGTCACAATCGAAGAATTAACAGAAAAGCTAGAGGAAATGGAACAAATGTGTAAAAAACTCTCACTGGAAGTATGTCCTTTAAAAGTTGAAAATATAAAGCTCAAGTTAACCGATGCAAAGAAAATTCCGAATTTGGAAAATAAGGTTGAATTCTCAACGGATTAAGAAGAATTAGCTAGAGAAACGGAATGGATTCTTAAAAAAAGGCCAGCCAAAAACGAAAAGCGGAGTATTCTCCTGATCTTCCGGAAAAAGAAGATAAAACCATATCAAAACCGATTACCCCAAAAAATAGTTCGCGGCCTCCACCAATTATTTTGTCTGGAGATGCCAATGGCAGTAATTATCAGCAACTATATGCTATTGCGAAATCGGAGGCAAAAAACAATTTACCGTTAAACTCTTAAATAATGGAATATATAAAGTAAATACTTTCTCCATGGAACTACAGATGCATATCAAAGTACTTTATCATATCCAACTTTATAAAAAAAATTTGCTTATGATCCAAAATGGCGAAAAAGAGCAAGGAGTGCTGGTGGAAAACAACTCCCTCGACATGTTTTTGGTAACATTCGATCCCATGGAGAACATAAAAAAGATTTACGAAACCAAAACTATATTAAATTCAATTGTTTCTATTGAACCGGTAAAATTGCCAAAGATGATACCACAATGCAACCATTGCCAGTCATTTGGCCACACACAAAACTATTGTGGCAAACAACAACCAAGATGCGTTAAATCTCACATCCGAATGCACAGCAGCCTAAAGCAGTGAGCTAGCCAACTATCGAGGGAGCCTTGTTGAATTACAAAAACTACGAGATAACCCAATCGGCCACAAAAGGTGGTCTAGCCCAAAAGGTAGAAGGTCCTGTAGACTTCTTGGAAAAAAATAAACATCATCAACAAGAAGAAAAACAAAAAATCGCCCGGTTACGACCTAATTACTGCCGAGGTCCTAAAACAGCTTCTTCAAATAAGTATAGTAAAAATTACCAACATTATTAACGCGGCTTTTTATCTTAAATACGTGCCAACTTATTGGAAAATTGCAGAAGTTATCATGATTCCAAAGCCAGGAAGACCACGATATGATGTATCTTCTTACAGGCCCATATCAGTTCTTAAAGATCTGAATCGAAAAGTTATGAGGTTTAAAAATGAAAGTTTCACAAAATAATCCCTAAACTTCCACCGATAATATCGAAGCTTTTTGAGAAAATTCTCATAAAACGTCTCAAGAAAATCATAAAACGAAAAAGCATAATTCCAGCGCATCAGTTTGGGTTTCGAGCCAACCATTCTACGATTGATCAAAGCCACAGGATTACACACATTATTGAAAAAGCCTTTGAGGAAAAAAAAATTCTGTCTGCCGTGTTTTTGGATGTTGCAAAAGCGTTCGATACAGTTTGTCACTAAGGAATACTTTCGAAACTGAAACTGATTTTACCGAAACAGCATTATGACATCATAAAATCGTATTTAGCAGATCGCTACTTTCGCGTTAAACAAGGAGACAAATATTCTATTCTAGGGGAAATAAAAGCAGGAGTTCCACAAGGTGGTGCGTTGGGCCCTTTTCTTTATATTCTATTCACGCACGACCTGCCAGTAGACGGCAATTATACAACAGCAACATTTTCAGATGATACCGCGTTGCTTGCTGTTGGTAGTAGTGAACACGAGTCCACTACTAATCTCCAAAAAGCTGTGAATAAAGTCCTACAATGGGTAAAGAAATTGCAGGTAAAACTGAATGAAGCTAAGTATGCACACATTGTTTTCACATACAACAAGATACAGCACTTAACAATTTACATAGACGGTGCACGAATACCATACTTTAATTCTGCTAAATGCTTAGGAATGACGCTTGACTGTAAGGTACGGTGCAAAGTTCACGTAAAAAATAAATGTAAGGAGATGGACATCCGACTCAAAAATTATAATTGGTTAATCGGTAACAAATCTGTGTTATCCATCGAAAATAAGTTACTTATCTATAAGCAAATACTCCGACCGATATGGAGCTATGGTGCACAACTCTGGGGATGTACTAACGAAAACAATAAGAAAGTCATCCAACAATTTCAAAAAAAGTACTAATAGCCCTGACAGACGACAGCGCTAATATGCATTAGCGGGCTTAATTTACATTTACACATACACAAGAATTCCGTGCATTTAGCTGAATTTACCAAATTTGAGTAGGCAACACTGCCCAAAAATGGCTAGCTTCTGCTACTGTTTGACATATGTCGCTTGAAATCTGCCGCCTTGTTTGTATTTACAGCTTCAGAGGTAAACAGTTTTTATATTGCTAGTTAAATTATGTGAAAGTAAGTACATATAAGTATTAACAAAAATAAATTTTTATATTTTTAGATGGCAGAAAATAAACAACGCACAGTTTGCTATCCATTTTTCCAATATTCTTAACTTTTCCGCACACTTTTACTCCACTTTTTTTTAATAAATGAACAAATTTCACTATCAGCTGTCTAAATGCACAGTCTGCCGTCTGTTACCATAAAATTTCAATGCGCATTAGTGTTGCTTAAGGCGCATTAATTTTGCTCGTCTGTCGCGGCTATAACACTGATTGTCAAAGCGCCTTGGCACTGTAGATGTGCTGATATAGAGCGTGATCTAGGCGTGAACTCGGTTAGCGCAGAAATATGAAAAATTGCAACAGCACATAGTGAAAGATTGCTACAGCATTGTAATGACGAATAACTACGCAGGCTTTACATATTTTATTAAATATTCGTCAGTGACGAATAGATTTTGCTTATAAGCCAGTTCGATGCCAGCCGCGACCGAATTGTTCAAAACTTGAGTAGCTCGTTTAACACCCATTTTCTCAAAGACGCTGAGGTAAATGTGGGACTCCGCTAGTTTCGGACAAATCTTAAAATCTCTATTGCTCTGGTCGATAGAGTATAATTTTTTAGTAACATTAAAACTGACTATTCCATTAGCAGTTAAAATATCATATTTCATCGACGTATTACTGGCGGACTTAAATAGATGGCTATAGTCAAATAACCGATACATTTTAGAACGGGTTTTTTCACTAATTCCTACTGAATTGAAAATTAAAGAATTTGATGCCCCTTGATCGCAGACTAAAGCCTTAACATTAATCCCAATGGAGTTCAGTGCTGTGATATTTTTATTCAAAATTTCAGAAAAATTTTGAGTACGACGTCCACCTTTGGAAATATAATATGAAAACACATATTTCCCTCTTCCATATATTTAACCCTTATGCCATAAAGAACAAAACCTTTTAGATATTTTAAGTTCCCGATGGCCTTCCCCATAATCTACAAACCCATCAATAATATCCCTAACTCTATTATAAGTTAGGTCGGACTTTATGATGATTTCATCAAATAGAAGAACGCAATTACGTTCTAGAACGGGCATATTTTCGGCGATTTTGCCTAAATTTGATATGACATTGGCATCGAAGCCAGGAACAACATACCTCATAGGGCGCCATCTCAAAACAGAACTTTTACTCGGTAAAGAGAAACCTAAATCGTCACGCATGAAACTATAAGCTTTGGTGGACATAAGCACATATGAATATGTAATTAACATTTTGTGCCAATGTCTTTTCATTGTCACTAAAAAAAAGTGTGTTTCGTGACGATCATAATAGCGAATGTAATAGTATCATGGCTGGAGTTTTCATCCGCAACTATTGCACGTTTTTGTAGTTCCTTATATTTGTTTTCTAAATCCTCAATAACCTCCTCCAACTCTTTGACCTTTTTAATTAGTTTCAGCGCATTACTTTGATAATAGCGCGCGGATCGAGCAAATCACTCGCGGCTGTCTAATGCAAAGCCTTCGAAGTTACTTTCTGACCCTATCCTAATCTTTTTTCTTCTAGGATGGAATAGTTTTAAAATTCCATCAAAGTTACATATGTATGTCGTTCTCTTCACTATCTCCTACAGCTACCTTAGGACGAACATAAGTTCTAATGACGGGCGGGCACACCCAATCAGAGTCATCACTAGACACTTGTCACGCAGGTGGTAATGCAGCATCTTCTCCTTGACAGTGGAGCCGCCCAAAAATGCCTAGGTGCATCGTCATATCCTAATAGCATATATTAAATTTTTTTAATTATCCTCCTATTCATGTGATTGTATATAAATTCATATATATGTACGTATGTATATTATATTATTATTTTAATTTGCAACAATATGTGGGCAAAATAGCGAAGATGTCTTTGGTGCCGCAATTTGAAGGTACCGTTGGAAAGACGAAGCCCTTCTGAATAAAAAATATAAGGATTCTAGCTACCGCAAACATATACATACATATGTAGTTTATGAGATATTCGCCTTTAAAGTTCAAAAACTCCAAAAAGTGGGACATTTCAACAAGCTATTTAACTACATACATACATACATACATTCATCATACTTTATGCACATTTTTCACTTCGAATCTACTATAAACATTTAAAAAAATTCACATTTTATATTTTTTGCAGGTTTTTAACACCTTGACGTATTTCCACGAGCCTGGCTCGTGGTACAATTTCTGTGCCTAACATGATTATCACGAGCGTGGCTCGTGGTGCAATTTCTGTGCCCAACATGGGTGCAGCTTCCTTCTGCAATTTCTTTCGTAAAATTTGGTGTTTCTGACGTTTTTTGTTAGTCGGTTAACGCACTTTTAGTGATTTTCAACATAACCTTTGTATGGGAGGTGGGCGTGGTTATTATCCGATTTCTTCCATTTCTGAACTGTATATGGAAATGCCTGAATAAAACGACTCTGTAGAGTTTGGTTGACATAGCTATAGTAGTTTCCGAGATATGGACAAAGAACTTAGTAGGGGGCGGGGCCACACCCACTTTTCCACAAAAATTGCGTCTAAATATGCCCCTCCCTAATGCGATCCTTTGTGCCAAATTTCACTTTAATATCTTCATTTATGGCTTAGTTATGAAACTTTATAGGTTTTCGGTTTCCGCCATTTTGTGGGCGTGGCAGTGGGCCGATTTTGCCCATATTCGAACTTAACCTTCTTATGGAGCCAAGGAATACGTGTGCCAAGTTTCATCATGATATCTTATTTTTTACTCAAGTTACAGCTTGCACGGACGGACGGACGGACAGACGGACGGACGGACAGACAGACATCCGGATTTCGACTCTACTCGTCACCCTGATCACTTTGGTATATATAACCCTATATCTGACTCTTTTAGTTTTAGGACTTACAAACAACCGTTATGTGAACAAAACTATAATACTCTCCTTAGCAACATTGTTGCGAGAGTATAAAAATTGATATACTTATGATGAAAAAATTAAAAGTAACAAGTAAGGAAGGGCTAAGTTCGGGTGTCACCGAACATTTTATACTCTCGCATGATAAAGTGATAATCGAGATTTCATTATCAGTCATTTACATATTTTTCAAATACCGTATTTGTGTAAAGTTTTATTCCGCTATCATCATTGGTTCCTAATGTACATATATATATTATACAGAGAAGGCATCAGATGGAATTCAAAATAGCGTTATATTCGAAGAAGGCGTGGTTGTGAACCGATTTCACCCATATTTTGTACATGTCATCAGGGTGTTAAGAAAATATTACATACCGAATTTCATTGAAATCGGTCGAGTAGTTCCTGACATATGGTTTTTGGTCCATAAGTGGGCGATGCCACGCCCATTTTCAATTTAAAAAAAAGCCTGGGTGCAGCTTCCTTCTGCCATTTCTTTCGTAAAATTTAGTGTTTCTGACGTTTTTTGTTAGTCGGTTAACGCACTTTTAGTGATTTTCAACATAACCTTTGTATGGGAGGTGGGCGAGGTTATTATCCGAATTCTTCCATTTTTGACTGTATATGGAAATGCCTGAAGGAAACGACTCTGTAGAATTTGGTTGACATAGCCATAGTAGTTTCCGAGATATGTACAAAAAACTTAGTAGGGGGCGGGGCCACGCCCACTTTTCCAAAAAAACTACGTCCAACTATGCCCCTCCCTAATGCGATCCTTTGTGCCAAATTTCACTTTAATATCTTTATTTATGGCTTAGTTATGACACTTTATAGGTTTTCGGTTTCCGCCATTTTGTGGGCGTGGCAGTAGGCCGATTTTGCCCATATTCGAACTTAACCTTCTTATGGAGCCAAGGAATACGTGTACCAAGTTTCATCATGATATCTTATTTTTTACTCAAGTTACAGGTTGCACGGACGGACGGACAGACAGACATCCGGATTTCGACTCTACTCGTCACCTGATCACTTTGGTATACATAACCCTATATCTGGCTCTTTTAGTTTTAGGACTTACAAACAACCGTTATGTGAACAAAACTATAATACCCTCCTTAGCAACATTGTTGCGAGAGTATAAAAATAATATCTCAAGATATCGAGATGGGTTGGTAAATTAAGATCAGTCAAATCAGTAGACACACCAAAAACAGTAACATCATGCTTGGGTATATGACTCATTGGGATTTCGATAGTTGTTGATGTAGTTGTTTCATCTTGCGGTGTAGAGGATGGTGGATTCATTGTAAACTTTTTGAGGTATTAAGAATGAAATGGTAATTGTAAAGTAAGACGCGTAGGGTTTCGGTTGTTAAATAGAACTCAGCTCTGGTTGCCAGAGCTCCTTTATTTATAGCATTCCTTATCCAAATTTATGTATGCAGCACATGCTGAGTGCATACACACATCTTAACACTAATCTACTGTACATACTGACAGTATGTACACATATCTTAAGCATAAGTGTTTTCAAGGGCAAACACAATTGTCTATTGTTAGTTTAAGATCATTTGCGATCTTCAGGGCAAACATAATTGTCTATTGTTAGTTTAGGATCATTTGCGATCTCAAGGGCAAACATAATTGTCTATTGTTAGTTCAAGATCATTTGCGATCTCAAGGGCAAACACAATTGTCTATTGTTAGTTTAAGATCATCACTTAAATTATTTTTTTTCATTTACATATGTTCTGACTAAATAAATTTCTTAAGAGAAAAAATAGATATTATTATAAATAACTAAATAAAAATAAAGAGAAAACATAGCAATTTAGCTGATTTTTTCATGTAAATCACCAAAAATGGTGATTTTTTGAAATGATTGTATGGGGAACCCCCCAGGTTCCAGGGGGTGTGCCACTGGCATGGGTGGTTCAAAGTTAGTGGGAGTCGGTCATACATTTGGACTCGATTGGAGCACTCTAAATGGGTCAAAGTGGGATTTTTCAAAATTTGCCCCTACCCAAAGGTTCGACCCAAATTGGGGGACATCAAAATTCGTTTTAGATGTATGGTTCCTTCGGCAAAGTATCTTATTTTGATCCTTAGAATATGATTTTCATAGAGCAAAGGGCGATTTTTAAATCGACCTGCCCTAATACATATCGTTACCTAAAATGCAAAATAACGTAATTTTCAAAATTTACAGTGGCATGAATGAAACACGAAATAAAATGGATCAAGAGTGAAAAAAATTTAATATTGGTTAAAACTGGTTTATATTTGAGCGCAGAACCAGAAAATGTTGGACACATGTATGTACATATTTAATATTATGTACATATCGCACTTGTTACGTTAAAGTGTAACAACTCAAAATTTCCTAATTTTAGTTTTTTGCAAGAAAATAATGTGCAGTGGTCATCTCTACCCACTGTAAAAATCTTTCACTGATTTGTCTAGTCTTTCGTTAAAAAAACCGTTATAACTCTCTCTTTGTTTTCACAATGACTTCTTTCGACTCAACAGTTTTTCGTCTCTACTGAAAATGTTAAAATTTTGAGTTGTTACACTTTAACGTAACAAGTGCGACATGTACTACATACATATGTAATTTGGAATAGTGATCGTAATAAATAAGGTACTCAATTTCGAATTTTTTGATGATACGTTATTTTGCATTTCAGGTGCCGATAGGTACATACCAGAGAACGGCTTCGGGTGAATGAAAAACATTCGTACGCACTCAACAGCCGAATAATCACACTGTTCGGATCAGCCGATCAAACTTGCATGCGCTCATATTTTCGTTGTTGATTTTAAATTCACTCGGGTGTGTGAGATTTTTTGTTTCACTCCGAGTTTGTTCGGCTCGTGTTCAATATAATGATTTCGGGCGCTTGCTCATTCAGTTCAACAATCATTGTTTTGATCAAGAACAACACTCAATTCGCAAAAATCATGCGCGCGATTTTACTCAGCAAGCGGCACTTTTTTTGCACAGATGAAATTTGAGAAGAAGAAGGTGAAACCAAGAATGATAGAATACAAGATTACGACGACCTCCATTGCGAAACGTCATAGTTCCGTGCTGAGAAGAACAAGAGTGAAAAACTGTCAAATGGCTTGCAAATTGTGAACAGAAAAGTAAACACTTTTGTAAATTCGCAAAATATTATTAATTCTTTCGATTTTAATGAAAAGTTTTAGTGAAGCGATTGAATATTGTTGAGTGAAAAGATTTGAATCATTTCTAAAGAAATATATCGGCCTATTGATAATAAAATTGTCTATTAAGTTGTGATTCAAATGGAGAAGACGTTTCTTGTGTTGTATATAAATATATACATATATTATAAGTTCAGATGTATGATAATATGATAAAAGAATTGTGAAATTATTAATTTAGTATTAAATATATCATTTCTTTTGCAAAATAACACCCATTTTTTGGCAACTTTTAAATCGGCCGGAAAACTGAAAAACCTCGTTTTCGATCCTTTAATTGCATAATAATTATTACAACAAGCCACTGCACATTTCATTTTAAAAAATTAATATATATTTGTGCTTAGAAATTTAAATAAATACAACAGTACACTTACACTGGTTTTCTTCATTTGAACAATTTCCACTCATGCTACTCTATTTATTGTGGATGTGCCTAAAACTAATTATATACATATTTTCTCGCAACAATATTCTAAACATTCCACTGAAATTTTTCCTGCAAAGACGAATGAATTAATATTATTTTGGGAATTTCAAAAAGTGTTTACTTTTCGGTTTACAATTTGTATGCATTTCTATGCTTGTTCTTCTCAACGCAAAACTGTTACGTCACGAAATTGTTGAACAATGTATTTGTTTTTGTAAGAATTGTCAAGAGCTAAACCGAAAAAGACTAACTGTAAACTAGTGTCGTAATCTTGTATTCTATCATTCTTGGTAGAAACACAACACAATTTCATTAATGCTGAACCAATTGTCTACAATGGACTTAAACATTATGAAATTTGAATTAGATCTTGTTGGGCATTGGTTTTTTAGCGAGGTTTATAAATGATGCTGTAAGTTAGCTTTTTTAAAATATTTGACCATTTTTTTGCACATTTCTACTAACTCAGCAACTTCTAACGATTCCTTAAACGAATTCTCCAAAACGTTGGCAAGCAAATGGCTGCTGCAGTTTAACCGAATATTGTTCTGCAAAGCTTTGACGAGATTTGTGCCTCTATCAATAACGAACTTCATTTGGTCCAAATTATATATATCGAATTCAGCAAACAAAGTGTTCAACTTATTTAAAACGTTTGTGCTAGTTGAACGCTCGAAGTTCATTGACTTAACACCTAAAATTAGATCCACAAATTTTAATTCTTTTTGGTAGTGCAAGTTGACACCAAGAAAGTTGCGATGGACGTAACTGCCGTCCACAAGTCAACTGTGGCAGTTGCTCCACCACTATAAGCAACTTCGGCTAACTCACCTTTAATAATTTTTTTTTTCATCCGCCAACCTTAGCGTAGCTCGAGACACCGTTGTTGCATCGGGCAGCAGGTCATCAAGATCAACTCCTTCCTTATATCTCCCACCAATATTGATTGGAAACTTTGCGATGTTCCTAAATCCATTGCCGTTGATTGCTGAAAAGGGTTGGCAGTCTTGCGTCACCCATTCCACACATGCGTCAATAGCATCTTTTTTTTCTTCTGGTTTCGCAGTAGTCAACAATGCTGTCTCTTTCAGCAACTTGCAGCATTCATGACGGCTTAAATTTGAAGACTGCTTCGGTGAGTATTTTACAAGGTGATGACAAGACCGGCAGTATAAAAATCCATCCAGAGCAACGCCATCCTCCTTCACAATTTCTGCCAATATGTTCCAAATATTGCTTCTTCCCTCACGTCGGGCAGACAATTGGTATTCATTTGCGCGAATTTTTTCAATGATGCCCTCCATATCGATCAAATAACAAAATGCAACTAATTATGAACTACAAAAATGTAATGTGAGTCATAACGAAAGGAAGATTTTGACTAAAAATAACAACAAAACAAGCTACAACAACAAACTTCATAGAAATTGTAACGGTACATGCAGTCGTAACGCTCACATCGTGTCGTCTTGTCGCCAATAGTTTACTCATAATCGATCAACTCAAATTGAACTGAATGATGCTTTCGTCAACACATGCTCATTTTATTGAACGCTGACTTTTGTTCAGTGAGTTGAATTGAGTGAGAAATTTTTAACCGAAGACTCAAGATCCTCGGAGTGATAAGTATGTACGGCAAAATTAGTTGATTTTTACCCATCACTGTGCTTTTTTTCAGTGAGCTGAGTTGAATGAAAAAGTTTGCGTTTGAGTAAATCAAGAAGACCGAAGGCTCACATTGTACGCGAATGGGCGATTCGGCAACATGAGCTGATTTTTACTCAACGCTGTGTTTCGCTCAGTGATTGGACTTGAATAGAAACTTTTGCGTATGAGCTGATTCAAGGAAAAAGTGAGTTTTGCAGTTCTCTGGTACATATCCATATTTTTATCTATCTGTATAATATGTACATACATATATTACATGCATCGCTACCATACTCAGTCGTCTATACAACTGTGTACATTCTAAATAGTAAACACCTCGATATAACAAATACCCAAGTTTTTACATTTGAACAATCTGAATATTGTGCATAGGTTTTGCAATAATAAAATCACTATATTCGGCACGACTGTATTATAAATATACGTAAGTATATAAATGAAAAATGTGTTAGTTGGCAGTGCAATATTTAAGCGGGAACGATAAAGTATATGCGTACAAACAAAATGCTAAATATTGGGAATAGTGGAATAGAACTGCAACCAATTGTATTTAGTCAGTGCAATGAATTAAAACTGGCTCAGTAATCATTCGATGAATAATACACCATGTGCATCCCTAAAGACTGATGCCATATAGTGCACAGGTCTTGCAATAATAAAATCACTATACTCAGGCACGACTGTATTATAAATTAGACATAAAAATATATTTTTTTAGAATAATCTGAATATAATGCACAGGTTTTGCAATAATTAAATCAATAATCACTAATCGCATTCACGATGAATGTTTTGGGTACTTCTTCTTCTTCTTCTTAATTGGCGTAGACACCGCTTACGCGATTGTAGCCGAGTTAACAACAGCGCGCCAGTCGTTTCTTTTTTTCGCTACGTGGCGCCAAATGAATATTCCAAGCGAAGCCAAATCCTTCACAACTTGGTCCTTCCAAGCTGGAGTGTTTTCATCCATCCGGACAACATGACCTAGGCAGCGTAGCCGCTGTCTTTTGATTCGCTGAACTATGTCGATGTCGTCGTATATCTCGGACAGCTCATCGTTCCATCGAATGCGGTATTCGCCGTGGCTAACGCGCAAAAGACCATAAATCTTTCGCAGAACTTTTCTCTCGAAAACTCGCAACGTCGACTCATCAGCTGTTGTTATCGTCCAAGACTCTGCACCATATAGAAGGACGAGAATTATGAGTGACTTATAGAGTTTGGTTACCGCCAGACCCATTTCTTTTGCTTCCTTGTCCAGCCTAGAGAAAGCAGAACTAACGGCGCGGGTTTTGAGGCCAATAATATCAATATCAATCAGTATACGCCAGCAGCTGTACACTCTTATAAAAGATGGTACCTTCTCTTTTTAGTTCTGCGGCTCGAACTATTTTCTCCTGAAGCAGGTTGAAGAAGTCGCACGATAGGGAGTCGCCTTGTCTGAAACCTCGTTTGGTATCGAACGGCTCGGAGAGGTCCTTCCTGATCCTGACGGAGCTTTTGGTGTTACTCAACATCAGTTTACACAGTCGTATGAGTTTTGCGGGAATACCAAATTCAGACATCGCGGCATAAAGGCAGCTCCTTTTCGAGCTGTCGAAAGCAGCTTTGAAATCGACGAAGAGGTGGTGTGTGTCGATTCTCCTTTCACGGGTCTTTTCCAAGATTTGGCGCATGGTGAATATCTGGTCGGTTGTTGATTTTCCAGGTCTAAAGCCACACTTATAAGGTCCAATCAGTTTGTTGACGGTGGGCTTTAATCTTTCACACAATACGCTCGATAGAACCTTATATGCGATGTTGAGGAGGCTAATCCCACGTTAGTTGGCGCAGATTGTGGGGTCTCCGTTTTTATGGATTGGGCATAGCACACTTAAATTCCAATCGTTGAGCATGCTTTCGTCCGACCATATTTTAGAAAGAAGCTGATGCATGCTCCTTATCAGTTCTTCGCCGCCGTCGGCCCCTGCCGCTTTGTTGTTCTTCAGGTGGGTAATTGCTATTCGAACTTCTTCATGGTCGGGTAATGGAACGCCTGCTCCATCGTCATCGAGTGGGGAATCGGGTTCGCCTTCTCCTGGCGTTGTGCGTTCACTGCCATTCAGCAGGCTGGAGAAGTGTTCCCTCTATAATTTAAGTATGCTCTGGGCATCAGTGACGAGATCACCACCTCTACAAGAGTATGCTCCGGTCTTGAAACCTTCTGCAAGCCGCCGCATTTTTTCGTAGAATTTTCGACATTACCCCTGTCGGCCAGCTTATCAAGCTCTTCGTACTCACGCATTTCGGCCTCTTTCTTCTTCTGTCTACAAATTCGTCTCGCTTCCCTCTTCAACTCTCGGTATCTATCCCATCCCGCACGTGTAGTGATCGGTCGTAACGTTGCGAGGTAGGCAGCCTGTTTTCTCTCCGCTGCGACACGGCACTCCTCGTCGTACCAGCTATTCTTTTGCACTTTCCGAAAACCAATGGTTTCGGTTGCAGCTGCACGTAAGCAGTTTGAAATGCCGTCCCACAGTTCCCTTATACCGAGTTGTTGACGAGTGCTCTCAGAGAGCAGGAGTGAAGTCGAGTAGAAAATCGTTCGGCTGTCTGTTGTGATTGCAGCTTCTCGACGTCGAACCTTCCTTGTGTTTGTTGACGTGCGGTTTTCGCTGCACAGATGCGGGTGCGAATCTTGGCTGCTGCAAGATAAAGGTCTGAGTCGATCTTAGGACCTCGGAGCGTACGCACATCTAAAACACTGCGGACGTGTCTTCCGTCTATCACAACATGATCGATCTGGTTGGTAGTTTTTCGATCCGGAGACAGCCAGGTAGCTTGATGAATCTTCTTATGCTGGAATCTAGTACTACAGATAACCATATTTCGAGCCCCGGCGAAGTCAATCAGCCTCAACCCATTTGAGGATGTTTCGGCATGGAGGCTGAATTTACCGACAACAGTGCCAAATATACCTTCTTCGGCATTCGTATTTTCACTAATAATCACATTAACATTAAATTAAATAAATTGTAAATATATTTAACCGAGATACGGCATTTTATTTTGAACAATTATATTGTGCGTGGGTGGTGTGTGTTTCCCATAATATATTGGGTCCACTTTTAAATATATGTATGTATTTAAAATAAAATATGCACATACTTTTTATCTTTATATTTTCAAAAAACTCACCAAGGTTGAGGGTTGGCACATCATTTGCCCTCAATTTCCTCACGCCCACTGCAGTTGGCTCGAAAGTGCTTTATTCAAACGAATGCATTGTGGGCGGATAAGGTTGTGGGATCCTAAGGTTTTCCACTAGGGATGATCGTTATTCAAAAAACATCGATGTCATAATCGAAAGCTTAACATCGATTTTCGGTATTTATCGATAATTTTTACATTAATAATTGACAAAGTAATAAAACACAATCTATAACTTCGAAATTTATTAAGCAACAGATCAAATTATTACATATCCCAATATTTTTTATTAATTGACTGAAGGACAAATAAATTTGATAAAGAAGAGCCTTTTAACCGGTTTCTTTTTTGATAAATAGTAGAACCAGGTTTTGAAAACAGTCTTTCGGACGGCGGTGATGTCACTATAGTACTCAAATATTTTACTGCTATTTTTTTTTAATTTCTGGTAAGTGGAACCGATGACATTATTCCAAAATTGGAAGGAATTTTGTTTGAGATCAGACATTGGATTTTTCAAAAAGTAACTCAACTCTGAAGGCATTCCGTGATCACTTGACAAAGGCGTAGAGTTTTTGTCCTTTACAAATTTATAATGTAATGTTATAATGCTCCACAAATTAAATTCTTCTGTTGTATCTGGCGAACAACTAATAACTTCTTCAATTACTTCTGTTTCCGTCGTAGTAGTCGTAGTGTTTTCCGAAAAATGGTAAACATTTTATGATATAAAATTAAATAAAACATAATTTTAAATTATCGACACTTGTCAATTCGCCAATATATTAGTAGGAGAAAGAAGGATGGTTACTTTCATTTGAAAGTAAAGCTCAATACTTCTTTACATATGATATATGTATACAAAGAACATGTAAGAAGAAGATTTTTACTTAATATGTAAATATTTATTTGATTTGGGCGCAATTATTAACTTGTCTTAATATACAAAATTGGGCCAAAACGAAACAATGAAATACATAATTACTTTTGCAAGTCAATATGGAAATGCCGACGGCAAAACGCAAAGGCATACATTGCACATACATAAGTATGTACATACAAGCGATTTCTTGGTTGAAAGCAAAAATTAAAGCATGAAACGCTGAACACATAGAGCGCGACAGACTGCAAACTATATCTGTCAAATATTAAAATACACACGTTCTTATGGACACTGTTATTTTGACAACTGCACGACTACACGACTGCAGGCCGACAGTTGTCGTTCTCGCTAACTTCAATATCCTCCTATATTTGCCAACGACAGTAGAGTTGACAGTAGAATGGAAAATAGAAAGAGGAGGTAGAGGGCGATGCCACTAATATGTAAAAATATTCACAGCTCTAACAAACTTGACGTTATTTTACAAATAAAAGCATAAAATAGCTCTATTATAGCTCTATTATATCATTTGTAATAACAATTGATTAATTTAAAACAGAGATATTTACCTATTTACTTATTTTTTGCATAAAATATTTCACTTGAACAAAGTATTAAAACTTCATTGAAGTGAAAGTTATTAGTATGGTCACAACGAAATTGTGTACATGCAAAATGGACAGCTGTGTTGTCTTGTGTACATGCCGGCCATTGTTATGTTGCTGCCTTCTTACGAATGTTCATGTAGTAAGATGTCCAACGCCATTTTTAGTTCACTGTCGTGCTGCTGCAGTTTGTCGCTGTCATTGTGTTCACCACTTGAGAAATTGAAATGCCGACGGCAAAACGAAATTCCTGCTATTCGTGCGTTGCGTATGAATCATGAAAACATCATCATAATGTTTAGGTAAATCTTTTATTTATTTAAAATGACTTATTATAAAATAAGATCAAATTAACATAAAATTTGAAAAATAATAAACCATAAATAAAAACATAAAAAAAGTTCTACATACATATTCCCATACAAAATGGAACATATGTAATTACATACATATGTATGTATGTATTTCCTATGGAATATCAAAGAAATTATTTTTCTTCAATATTCTCTGTTTGCGAGTATCAATATGGGCATACATACATATGGGGTATTCCATACCAAATAGACCACTTTTGAACCCGACCCCTTTAGATTTTGCTGAAACTTATCCATCCTTTTCTACCCTTTGAAAAACATTTTCGAGAATTTTTTCAAAATTTTTTGTCCAACTTCAAAAAAAGTTATGAATTTTTCAAAAAAATGGCATTTTATTTTCAAATAGCCATAACTTTTGTAGAAATTGACTTTTGGGGGCCTTTTTTTAAAAAAAAAAAATGTTTTTGAATGAACTTTTCGAAAAAATACACGAAAAATTTAACACGATCAATTATATAAAATAATCGGTGTTTTTAAGTAAAATCGTCATTTTTTGGAAGTTTGCCATTTTTTGAAAGTTCACCATTTTTGTTTTTTTTTTCTCAAAAAAATCTTCAATTAATTTGATGACTATCCCTGCTAATCCCGGAATGGGCCGATTTTTTTTATTTTTTTCATTTTTGAAAATTGGACATTTTTTTTAACAGCAAGCATTAACACCACACCTGTAAAAAGACAAGTAAGACATTAATTGTCTATTGTTCATCCAAATTTTGCGCGAAAGAACAAAGATCGCTAATGCGCATTGCAATTTTATGGTGACAGACGGCAGACTTGTGCATTTAGACAGCTGATAGTGAAATTTGTTTATTTATTAAAAAAGAAGTGAAATAAAAGTGTGCGAAAAAGTTAAGAATATTAGAAAAATGGATAGCAAACTGTGCGTTGTTTATTTTCTGCCATCTAAAAATATTAAAATTTGTTTTTGTTGATATACAGTCATGTGAAAAATAATAGGGACACATGGCGGTATTTCGTAAAAATGCAAAGAAAAAGAATATTTTCATAAAGTTTGAAATTGTGTTTTTATTTTCAAATAGGTTAATGTTTTTACCATAAGAATATTAGAGAAAATAACTCGAATTCAATTCAAAGAAGAAAAAAATTAAATATTTTAATAGCTTTACCCAAATTATGTTGTGAAAAAAAATAGGGACAATTGCAGTTTAAACAAAAAAAAAATGTTCAATTAATTTTTTTTACAAAATTCTTTTGACGTTTAGAATTTGATTCTTCAATACTTCGTTGCAAATCCTTTATTTTAAATGACAGCCAGACATCGGCGAGGTAATGAGTCAATTAATTTTTGGCACCTGGCCCGGGGAATAGCTTTCCATGCTTCCTGTATCAGTAGCCAAAGTGCATCTTTGTTTGTTGCTTTTTTACCCTTCAAAGCTACTTTCACTTGTTGCCATAAGTTCTCGATGGGATTTAAGTCCGGTGATTGAGCAGGCCAGCTTAACACGTTTATATTGTTATCCGAGAATCATGTGTGTAAGAGAAGCATCCCCACACCATAATTGATCCTCCTCCGTGTTTTACAGTTTTAACTGTATATTGCGGGTTAAAAGCTGTGTTCACTGGCCTGCGCACATGTTGAGTACCGCAGTCAGGATGAAAAAGATTGCATTTGGTCTCATCTGACCACAGGATATTGCGCCATTTC
Organism: Bactrocera neohumeralis; assembly: GCF_024586455.1. NCBI lineage: Eukaryota > Metazoa > Arthropoda > Insecta > Diptera > Tephritidae > Bactrocera > Bactrocera neohumeralis. The sequence continues at coordinate 39,545 of NW_026094774.1, read as the reverse complement.
TCCGCTGGCCACTTGACGGGCGCATTAGCAAAATGTAACCTTTTAACCACATTTGGTTTGGACAGAAAATGTACTTTTCTGGGTCTCTTTGCTTTTAAATTTTTATTAATTAGCCATTTACGAATGACAGAAGTGTCGACGTCCAAAGAAAACTCCTTTTTAAGTTCACTAGAGGATGCGAAGGGGTCCTTTTTTAAAAATCGCATTATATTCCTTTCAAGAGTTGGAGATATTTTTGATTTTCGTCCACGCGTTTCTTTCTGAGGCTTATATTTTATTGCATTCTCTACCATTCTCATGGAGTAATTCAACATTTCGGCTATTTTCCGATATGAAAATCCCTGATTGTGAAGGTGTTTTATTTGCTTACGCAGCTCAGCGATGCAGTGTTCTCCTCTGCCCATTTTAAATTACTAAATTAAATTATATGTTAACTTTCCCAATTTATGATGATCCCAATTAATCAGATTTTATTTTTTACCTATTTTCAAGCAAGTGTCCCTATTATTTTTCACATGACTGTACTTGCACATAATTTAATTAGCAATATAAAAACAGTTTACCTCTGAAGATGTAAACACAAACAAGGTGGCAGATTTCAAGCGACATCTGTCAAACAATAGCAGAAACTAGCCATTTTTGGGCAGTGTTGCCTACTCAAAATATAAAATGAAACAAACGGCAATTTACCGTTATGCTTCTGCAGAGAAAAATAGCGAAAAGAGTTTATCTAATAAAACGTATGTAGACTTTTGGCAGTTTTAAGTGAGTAACTCTAAAAGTTAATATTGGAGTATTATACTTTTTTATTATTTGTTAGACAATAATAAGATTTAAAACAACCCTGTATCATTACTTTTCCTTCTGATCCTACAGAATTTGTTAAATTTAAGAAAAAAGGGTCGTACGTAGAGTTTTGTCCGCCGCTGTATGGTTAATACACATTTTAATTTTTTTCAGATAAAAAAGTATTTAGCAGAATTGGGTGTTTTATCACTGGACTGGTCTTGGAACAGTCCTGATACAAACCCCTTAGAAAACTTTTGGCACATCATGAAAGCGCGGATAACTAAGAAGAGACCAAGGACTTTGTTAGAACTTGCCAGAATAATTGAAGACATTTGGTATAACGGTATACCGGCACAAATTTTACTGTCGTTAGTTAATTCCATGTCCGAGCGAATAAAAACCGTGATAAAAAACAAAGAGGCGCCACGAAATATTAAATCTAGACATTGTATTGCTAAAATTTCCGTCGTTGCTAAATAACGCTTACATCCATCTCTTTGCCATAAACCTCACGGAGCCCGAGATCTTTCCAACGAATGCAAAACCGTGGTGATCGGTTCGTGCGTTCTGGAGTTATAGCGTCAGGAAGGAAACCCCGATTTATTTTTATATAGTATAAAATAATAGACATCAATTTGCTGTTTTGTAATCAAAATGAATGGGACGAATCTGCATGCCCAACTAACCAACTGGTGTAAGCAAAAAGAAGAGCCGGTTTTCGTGTGGCGATTACTGCAATTACCTCAGGGAAATTTCTAAGATAATATGTTCCAACGCAGAGTTTTGTCTCGGGGGGAGAGAGCAAAACAGACCAAATTGAAGAAATGTTTCTAACAAAACGTAATCAATACATGGCTCTATACGACTATCGTCAAAACTTTTAGGAAAATAAATACCCTGGCAGATAATGCAACTTCTATTGGATATAAAACATGTTTATCCTGGCTATGTAGAAGGAAATCTTCAGGAAGGAATGGAGTTAAAAGAACTGGAAGTGTCTACAGTAGAATCTGAGGATTTAACTGAGAATTGTAGACTGAGAAATGCTCCGCCAATTTTTCAAAGATGTATAGATGATATCTTGAGACCATATATTGTCAAATTTGAATATGTATAGTATATATAGACGATGTTCTCACTTACTCTTCTTCTCCTGAGGAGCATATCGAGTACGTACGCATTATTGTAAATACACTTTATTAAGCTAATATGAACATTTCCAATGAAAAGTCACACTTCTTTAAAAATACAGACTATAAAAGATTTTCCCACTCCTACATTACTGAAGGAGCTCAGATCGTTTCTAGGTGTCGCAAGTTATTATCGAATATTCATAAGAAATTTTTAAACCATTTACCACGTTTATCAGAGGAGACAACGGTGGCATTTCAAAGAATCAAAGCGCAAAAATTAAAATTATATTAGATGAACCTGCAATAGCAAAATTAAATCCAATAAAAGAAGAACTTCAAGCTCAGGTCGAACTTTTCCAACCAAATTTCAGCAAGCCCTTTGAATTAACCACAGACGCTAGTAATTTTGCAATAGGAGCTGTATTATCACAGAATAAGAATAAAAAACCAATATCATTTATTTTGCGAAGACTCAGCCAAACCGAGTCACTCTAAAAATGAGTAAGAGTTACTCGCATTTGTGTGGGCCTTACGGGAACTTCGAAATTACGTACATATATGGCGTAGCAGATTTAACTATATACATATGTATATATTATGTACATGCATGTAAGTATGTACTTATGTATGTGATGATTATTTTTTTTTATTGGTTGCAACCAGAAAACTCCAATTTTGTCTTTCATACGCTTTCGCCATATTTTGGTTTTGTTATATTTTAAAAATGTTCAACAAACACTCATATACAGTGAAATTCCTCATATCATATCATTCCTCGGATACCCATCATAAAATATAATAAAATTAGTGGAAACATTATGTTCATGAAATTTATCGCACTATAGGAGGTGTCAGGTTATGAAAACTGTTAGTTATGAGGAAATTTACTGTTAATAATTTTGGAATTATAAAATTTTATATAAAAATTATATTTTGATTTTTATTAATAAATGACATTTCCTTTCTAATACCTTAAGATACATGTGCACAAATTGTTTAATACTGATAGGTAACTTGCTTTCGGCGTGAAAGCGTAACAAACATACTTCCATTCACATTTGTTATATTATTATGTATATTGATTTGTAATATAAGTATGGATTATAATATTAGATGAAAAATTGATATGAATGCGTGTATCCTTGTATTCTCGGTTTATTATATGAAATATTCGGTTTGAATTCTTCTTTTTAATAATTAGCGTAGACACCGCTTTCGCGATTATAGCCGAGTTAACAACGACGCGCCAGTCGTTTCTTCTTTTCGCTACGTGGCGCCAATTGGATATTCCAAGCGAAGCCAGGTTCTTCTTCACTTGGTCCTTCCAACTGAGTGGACGTCTTCCTCTTCCTCTGCTTCCTCCGGCGGGTACTGCGTCGAATACTTTCAGAGCTGGAGTGTTTTCGTCCATCCGGACAACATGACCTAGCCAGCGTAACCGCTGTCTTTTAATTGGGGATTGTTTAATATCGCGCCGGTTAAGTATCGTTTATGGAGAAAAACAGCGGGTGGGGGCTACCATCACGCCCTCTTATTGGAAAGAGGAAGGATCGAACTTTTTATAAACCCTCGCTACCATCTTCAATCATCCCAAGAACCCAGTGTCCCTCTACGCGCCTGCCTAAAATGTAAAAACAAAAACTTATTAGAGTTAAAATCATTGTATAAGGAAATCGTATTACCTTTGTTGTACTTCCGCCGCCCAAATTTACTCTCGTCGATCTGAACAATTTTTCCCGGACAACCAATTTTTCCTTGTTCATATTGGTGGTCCATCTTGTATATTACCACGGCCTCTCGGCAATAACTATACCTGTCTGTTATTGTTGCAGATGACAAGGTTTTCCCGTCATTTGTATAGTCCTCGCGCAATATTTCTTCGCGGGACATACGACACGCGAAGCAGTACATCAAAAAGTACACCTGAGGGACACTGATGCGGACATTTTCGAACCATGTCCCGATGGTTACTGAAACACGTGGCTTTTTTGTGCACGTGCCCCTGTCTCACACAAAATACCCAAATTGGCCCCCTTTCCGTATAGTGTTTGGGACCTTGTGAACAGGGTACATATGCTCGCTCGGTATTAGGCCGTTTTCCTCCGCAAAACGGACTCCTTGTTCATGCGTGCGCAGCTCGGTGCCAACACGCATAAGGCTCCATTCAAACCGTGTGGACCGCTTTCCTAAAAAAATTACAGACAGACTGCAAACTACATCTGTCAAATATTAAAATACAGACGTTCTTATGGACACTGTTATTTTGACAGCTGCACGACGGCGTTACCGCTAACTTGAATATTTCCTATATTTGCCAACGGCAGTAGGACGACAATAAAGTTGACAGTAGAATGGAAGATAGAAAGAGGAGGTAGAGTGGTGATGCCAATAATATGTAAAATTTAAAATGTTTACAGCTCTAACAAACTTGACGTTATTTTACAAATAAAAACATAAAATAGCTCTATTATATCATTTGTAATAACAATTGATAATTTAAAACAAAAATATTTACCTATTTACTAATTTTTTGCATAAAAAATTTCACTTTGAACAAAATATTAAAATTTCGTTGAAGTGAAAGGTATTAGTATGGCCACAACGATATTGTGTACATGCAAAATGGACAGCTGTGTTGTCTTGTGTACATGCCGGCCATTGTTATGTTGCTGCCTTCTTACGAATGTTCATGTAGTAAGATGCACAAAGCCATTTTCAGTTCACTGTCGTGCTGCTGCAGCCTGTCGCAGTCATTGTGTTCACCACTTGAGAATTGTGCTTGCACTAAGTACGTTTATGGGGAGTTGAATTGTTGCATATTTTTTGGCGCAGGCTGGTTAATGGTTTGAGGAAATAACCCGTAAGAAAAAGACTGTAAGATCGCTAGTTATAGCCTACATTTAGGTTTTGCAAAATAATTAGGCATGAAAACCTGTAACATTATTGTGTATGCAAATTAGTTTTGAGTGAAGTGCGGAACACATAGAACGTCAAAATCAAATGTCAAATGTTAAAATACAGACGTTCTTATGGACACTGTTATTTTGACAGCTGCACGACTACACGACTGCAGGCCGACAGTTGTCGTTCCCGCTGACTTGAATATTTCCTATATTTGCCGACGGCAGTAGGACGACAGTAGAGTTTTCTTAATACTTATCTGTACTTAAATAAAAACTAATCAGCGAAATTTGAGAGAAAAATCAGGACAACCTACATAAAATTAAACACAATTTTTTTTTGCAAATTGTATCGATTCTACATTATCCGAAGAAACTTCGTTTCTACCTGGTGTCCCACGACTCCACATTTCATTTTTTTTTTATTATTACTCACCATTTGCAATTTCGCACATTGTTTTATTATAATATTTTTATTTTCAATAACGCCGAATAACACCGAAAACGTATTTTGCATAACGGCACATTTTTAAATATGGGTAAACATATGAAAAGTACCGTTATGCTTCCCAGCACACATATAAGATGGTATATTGAAATTACTGAAATCGTTAAGAAATATAAAGCCTTAATTTATTTTATACTTAAATTTGTAAAATAATGCTTCACCGGGCTTTAAAAAATAACCCTGGCCGGTCCAACACCGGCTACGCCATCCACATTATTTTAGCACTGAACACCTTTTCGCGTTCACTTCATACATTTATTGCTAAGTGGGTTTAATTTACTCCCTTTTGTTCGTGCTTTCTCGGTAATTTGACACTTCAAATTGGGCAGTCATTTTGGTTTTCGCATTATTGAACTCAATGCAGAAAAAGGTATATTTTATTTAAAGATTTACAAAGAAATTAACAATCAAAAGTAATTAAAAACAACGCCGACTCATCGGTTGCTGTCATCGTCCAAGCCTCTGCACCATATAGCAGGACGGGAATTATGAGCGACTTATAGAGTTTGGCTTTTATTCGTCGAGAGAGGACTTTACTTTTCAATTGCCTACTCAGTCCGAAGTAGCACCTGTTGGCAAGAGCAATCCTGCGATGGATTTCCAGGCTGACATTGTTGGTGGTGTTAATACTGGTTCCTAAATAGACGAAAGTTATGACTGTCAACAGTGACGTGAGAGCCAAGTCGGGAGTGTGACGACTGTTTGTTTGATGACAGGAGATATTTCGTCTTGCTCTCGTTCACTACCAGACCAATTTGCATTCCTTCCTTCTCCAGTCTGGAGAAAGCAGAACTAACGGCGCGGGTGTTGAGGCCGATGATATCAATATCATGTATCGTTCTGCGTTGTCAATCGACTGTCCCATTAGTTGAAATTCTCTCAATTACCTTCTCATTCACTTAATTTCTTGTACGACTTCGGAAAAGGTTGCGATAAATGTTTAACGCTTCATTGGAGAGGGAACAGCGTTGAACAATTAACGCGAGAGAGAGAGAGAGAGACAGAATGAGAGTGAAGCAGAGAACTTAAAGCACTTGCCATGCTTATGCTATTTGAACAATTTTTGTTTTTGTAGAACAATGTTTCAATTTTTGGTTGGTTCACATGTGTACGCATATGTATGCTTGGATTCTTGTGCATTATTTGTTTTTCTTTCGTTTCTGTTTAATTTCTGCGATTTCTCAACTATTTTGTGAGACTTTTGGTTGAAATACTCTGCGTTGGCCGTTGATAAGTTAAGCAGGCTAACAGCAGACAGCAAAGCGAACGGACGTTAGGAAGCGCAACTAAACACAAACACAAAAGCTTAGCAAGGCCGTATGCTCGCATACAACAATAGTGCAATGAACAACACAGTGCAGATAAGAGTAAAAAAATTAAAACTAAAAACATTAAAGGGAGAAACATTGCGAGTTGTGACAACTCAGCAATGATTTTCCCAATCCCTTCCTCCCTGAGCGAGGTAGAGGTTACCGCTTAAAACTTTCAATTCCCCGAACGCTAACACCAACTCCAACGACGCTACCTCTTCCCCTTCTCCCGAAAATGCTCAAATGAGCATTGATCCACCCGATGACACCAAACGGGAAAACCCCAAACGGAAGAACCCCAAACGCGAAATACAAAAGCGGTGCCGCACCACATCCCCCCCGAAACTCCAACAATTGACGACTTCCTGTCGTCATCCTCCTTCAATGAGAGGGAGGACCTAACATCCCCTAAGGAGAGAAACCCTCCTCCTATTCGAATCCTAAAGAAGGAATCGTGGGAGAAGATGAGCTCCGGTCTGCGCAAAGCAGACATAAAAATCAGATCCGCCAAAGTGTTCTCAGAAGCCATTTTGGTTTACCCCGAAACCGTTGACGGGTTTCGGGAGCTTACTTCTGCCCTGGAAAGGCACGAAATCCCTTACACTACAAATCAGCTCCATCAGGACAAAGGCCTGATTGTCGTGATCAGAGGCGTCCTCGAATGTCTCGATGACGAAACCATCCTCAATGAATTGAGGATGAAAATCCAGTGGTGAAGAGCATTCACCGCATGCGCAGGGGCCCAAAAATATGGCCCCTAATTACGGTCAACCTTGACCCTTCGCACTCCGCAGCGAAAGCGATTTTTGGCCTGAAAGCAATCGCTGGCCTCATCGTCAAAGTAGAGGCAAAGCGAAAATCAAAGGTCATACCACAATGCCTCCGTTGCCTTAATTTCGCCCACACGGCGAACTACTGTTACGCTCCCTGGGCCTGCGCTCCCATACCACGGCATCTTGCGCTCTCAAAGAGCAAAAAAACGCGAAGGCCACCTGCATCCACTGAAAGGGCCCACATCGCGCCACCTATCGGGGTTGCCCTAAAGCCCCCAAAAAACACCAACCCGGACCTCCAAAAAAGGCCCACAATACTCCCAAGGCTCTGTAACGAAGAGGCACCCACCGCGCGGCACAGACCACACCCCACCCCAACCCCAACCACGAGCCCAAGGACTAACTCGTTCATACGCCGATGTTGCCAAAAATGCAACCAAAAATACAATGCTCAATCCTGTCCCAAACAGTGCTCACTTAGAGAAGCTTTTTCGGGACTTCTTGTCCACCGTCTTCAGGAACTAACCGTGCCCTGTTGATCGTAAACTGGAACGCCAACGGGCTTTCCACTCCCAAACGGACCGAGCTCATCCAGCTCATGGAAGACAAATCCATTGATGTCTGTAATGTTTTATTTTTTCCGCACTCATCGTATCTATATTTTTTTTTCCAAAATTGCGATTAAAAAATTCGTTTTCACTTCACTTCAAGTTGTTAGTAACTTCTGAATTTATTTTCTTATAAAATTACAAAACACAAGTGTATGTGAAATTAACCCAAGAGATTCGCAAACTTTTAAGGTAATATAAATGTAAACGTTCTATTTATTTTCGCAACATAGGTATGTACATATATGATATACAATATAAACTTTAATTTTTAAATTGGATTCTCGCACAGTAAAATTTAAAATTTTCGCCTCACAAAGGTTACAAAATATTATTAGTTAACGTGATGTTCGCAGAAAAAACAGGTAAAAACGTTCGCCAAAAAGAGGAATCGTGTCGATTAGGCCGATGTCGTAGGGCCAGAATGCCCATTTTTAACAAGTTGTCCGTCCTTTTGTATTTTTCTTCGGCGAAAGTAGGTGATGGTGTGTGATGTCATTGTGTGTGTGTTAGAGCGTGGTGGATGATGCGAGGAAAGTGATGATGAGTGTGGGGAATGTGGCGAATCAGTGTTGCATACGTAGATGTGTGGGATGATGTTGACGGGCAGAAGTGAAGGCTGATACCCATTTAGCCAATGTCGTTTGCATCACCGAAACTCACCTAAACCCCAAAAAATCCCTTTATATCCCGAACTTCACAATCTACAGAAACGACCGCCCAGATTCCTAAGGGGGCGGTGTCGCCATCTGTGTGAAGAGCTATATCAACCACCCAGCTGCCAACACTGGCCCCTCAACACTCGAGACTGTAGGAATTGACGTATTCCTCAATTCACGCAGGCACAGGATCATCACTGTATATATCCCTCCTGACAAAAGCGCTCTCAACATTTCATCCCTCTTCAACTCCTCCACCTTTACCATTATCACAGGCGATTTCAATTCCAAATATAGGATTTGGAACCGTTCTATGAATAATGCTAACGGATCAACCCTCTGGAGAATGTCTCTCCAACACAACTTAAACATCCAAGCTCCCTCCAAACCGACCTACCACCCCACAAGTCCCAGGTTCCAAGCAAGCACCTTGGACTTATTTCTCACTAAAAACGTGACCCTCAACAGAGACTCTCCCGGAGCTTAGTTCAGACCACTCTCCGGTCTACTTGGAGCTCACAAATCGCCTACTTTCTCTTCGGTTAGAGACCAAAACCGATTTCCTCCACCTGAAATTCTTGCTGGAAACCACCGCCTTTACTTGCACCCCAATCAACTTCATAGCTGATCTTGATAAGGCGGTCGCAGGTCTGACGGAGGAAATCCAAAGGTCAATACCAGGAAAAACAAAATCCGCAAACTCTGGCTAACTCTGGCAAAAACACATCCTTTGCTCCTGCTTATTTACAAGCTTATAAAGCAAACTTCCCACTGTACCTCATTGGCTTAGTCAAATCCTTCTTGTCTGACCGGAAAATCACTGCTCAGGTGAATAGTGAGCTCTCCGAAGCTCACCCGATCACGGCGGTAGTCCCTCAGGGCTCCAAACTCTACCCAGTGCTGTTCAACATTTATTGTTACACAACCCCAACCGAGGAGAAAATCCTCACAGCTCAATATGCAGATGATGTCGCCTTCTTATATGCCTCCCGTACAATCAACTTCAGCACATCCGCCCTCAATAAATTCATCCCCACCGTCTTCGACTGGTACTGGTTGTGGAGATTCGATATCAACACAACCACATCAGAGGCAATCTTCTTTTCACGGAGAAAGCGAATTCCACCAAAAATCTTGGTTCCCCATCAAATGGAAGCCTTCCGCGAGATACCTCGGTGTTGTCTTCGACAGGCGGCTAACCTGGGCGAAACAAATCACAGCAATCACGTTTCCACAAGCATCAAAAAACGAGCTTTTAATGCCATCATTAGAAGCATCTGCTCCTACGTCATCCCTATTTGGGGCTCGGTCTCACACATACAACTGTAAAGGCTTCAAGCCACATACATGCGTCTACTAAGATCAGCTCTTAATTTCCCGAGGTATGTTAGAAACAAACAGATCCTAGAGGAAACAAATCTTCCTCCATCCAATCGGCAGCTATTTCCTACGCTGCAAATCTCCGGGCGTCCGTAGCATCCCACGCAAACCCCAGCATCAACTATCTTGCCACTCTCAGATACAAGAAAACCGACCATTTCAGAAGGCCATGTATCCTGACAAATCCTTCCGCTCCCACCTAACCAAAAATTCGAGCTTCGCTTTTTAGCGGCAGATTCTTTTGACGGCCACTACCGCTCACAACTGAATCTTTCTCCTTTTCCCGAAAAATACATTATAGGTTCATAACCATATGTTTGGCAACCAGTGTGGGGGGGTGTTAGTCGATAGGCGCATCAAGCGAATCCGACACTACCCGCCAGGGTGTCTTTCGAACATCTCTTCAAAAAAAAAAAAAAAGTTGGTACGTTAAGACTACACTTCACAGGATCATTTCTGTAGTCAGTCTTCATTTACTCTCTTTGCAAATCGAAAGTATTAGTCCCCGCGATGAGGAGGTATGTATATCGTTTTATCTGACAGCGTGAGGTTTATGAACTTCATTTCTAATTTTGTCTTGTGGCATATTAGAAATGATGTTTCTTCGACGATCGCCCGGTTACAACGGAAAAAACGGCTTCTGAGTGGTGATTTTAATGAATAAATTCCAAGGTTTTATACAAATAATAATATATAATAATTCAGTCAATAAGTACAGTATAAATATATAATAAGTACAATACGCATATGTATATTTGCATGCTTGTGCATTATTTTTCTTTCGTTTCATTTCTGCGAATTCTCAACTATTTTGTGTGACTTGTGGTTGAATACTCTGCGTTGGCCGTTGAAAAGTTAAGACTATACTTCACAGGATTTATTTTTGTAGTTGTCATTTTTTACTTCCCATAATATTTTTTCATTTCTAAACACTTCGATAAAATCGCGCCAAGACTCATTATCTGTTAAAGTCATTGTGCGCGCACTACCTATCGCTCTGAATTCTTTCGAAGTATGAGGTTCTGTCTGCATTGCGTACAATAAACGGACATATGTACATACATGTCGCAACAACCAACAGAAAAATTGAAACCTTTCAATTTTCTTCGTACGTGTATCTTCTTCTCTTCTTCTTAATTGGCGCAGACACCGCTTACGCGATTATATCCGAGTTAACAACAGCGCGCCAGTCGTTTCTTTTTTTCGCAACGTGGCGCCAATTGGATAGTCCAAGCGAAGCCTGGTCTTTCTCCACTTGGTCCTTCCAACGGAGTGGAGGTCTTCCTCTTCCTCTGCTTCCCCCGGCGGGTACTGCGTCGAATACTTTCAGAGCTGGAGTGTTTTCGTCCATCCGGACAACATGACCTAGCCAGCGTAGCCGCTGTCTTTTAATTCGCTGAACTATGTCAATGTCGTCGTATATCTCGTAAAGCTCATCGTTCCATCGAATGCGATATTCGCCGTGGCTAACGCGCAAAGGAACCTTTCTCTCGAAAACTCGTAACGTCGACTCATCGGTTGCTGTCATCGTCCAAGCTTCTGCACCAAATAGCAGGAGGGGAATTATGAGCGACTTATAGATTTTGGCTTTTGTTCGTCGAGAGAGGACTTTACTTTTCAATTGCCTACTCAGTCCGAGGTAGCACCTGTTGGCAAGAGCAATCCTGCGTTGGATTTCCAGGCTGACATTGTTGGTGGTGTTTACGCTGGTTCCAAGATAGACGAAATTATCTACAACTTCAAAGTTATGACTGTCAACAGTGACGTGAGAGCCAAGTCGCGAGTGCGACGACTGTTTGTTTGATGACAGGAGATATTTCGTTTTGCCCTCGTTCACCACCAGACCCATTTTCTGTGCTTCCTTGTCCAGCCTGGAGAGAGCAGAACTAACGGCGCGGGTGTTGAGGCCGATGATATCAGTATCATCGGCATACGCCAGCAGCTGTACACTCTTATAGAAGATGGTACCTTCTCTATTTAGTTCTGCAGCTCGAACTATTTTCTACAGAAGCAGGTTGAAGAAGTCGCACGATAGGGAATCGCCTTGTCTGAAACCTCGTTTGGTATCGAACGGCTCGGAGAGGTCCTTCCCGATTCTGATGGAGCTCTTCGTGTTGCTCAACGTCAGTTTACACAGTCGTATTAGTTTTGCGGGGATACCAAATTCAGACATCGCGGCATAAAGGCAGCTCCTTTTCGTGCTGTCGAAAGCAGCTTTGAAATCGACGAAGAGATGGTGTGTGTCGATTCTCCTTTCACGGGTCTTTTCCAAGATTTGGCGCATGGTGAATATCTGGTCGGTTGTTGATTTTCCAGGTCTAAAGCCACACTGATAAGGTCCAATCAGTTTGTTGACGGTGGGCTTTAATCTTTCACACAATACGCTCGATAGAACCTTACATGCGATGTTGAGGAGGCTTATCCCACGGTAGTTGGCGCAGATTGTGGGGTCTCTTTTTTTATGGATTGGGCATAGCACACTTAAATTCCAATCGTTGGTCATGTTTTCGTCAGACCATCCTTTACAAAGAAGCTGATGCATGCTCCTTATCAGTTCTTCGCCGCCGTTTTTGAATAGCTCGGCCGGTAATCCATTGGCCCCCGCCGCTTTGTTGTTCTTCAGGCGGGTAATTGCTATTCGAACTTCTTCATGGTCGGGCAATGGAACGTTTGCTCCATCGTCATCGAGTGGGGGTTCTACAAGAGTATGCTCCGGTTCTGAAACCTTCTGTAAGCCGCCGCATTTGTTGGTAGAATTTTCGAGCATTACCCCTGTCGGCCAGCTTACTATAGCCGACTATCAAGCTTTTCGTACTCACGCATTTCGACCTCTTTCATTTTCTGTCTGCAAATGCGTCTCGCTTCCCTCTTCAACTTTCGGTATCTATCCCAGCCCGCACGTGTTGTGGTCGATCGTAACGTTGCGAGTTAGGCAGTCTGTTTTCTCTCCGCTGCGACACGGCACTCCTCGTCGTACCAGTTGTTCTTTTGCACTTTCCGAAAACCAATGGTTTCAATTGCAGCTGTACGTAAGGAGTTTGAAATGCCGTCCCACAGTTCCCTTATACCGAGTTGTTGATGAGTGCTCTCAGAGAGCAGGAGTGCAAGCCGAGTAGTAAATCGTTCGGCTGAATGTTATGATTGCAGCTTCTCGACGTCGAACTTTTCTTGTGTTTGTTGAGGTGCGTTTTTTGCTGCACAGACGCGGGTACGAATCTTGGCTGCAACAAGATATTGGTCCGAGTCAATGTTAGAACCTTGGAGCGTACGCACGTCTAGTACACTGGAGACGTGCCTTCTGTCTATCATAACATGATCGATCTGGTTGGTGGCTTTTCGATCCGGAGACAGCAAGGTAGCTTGATTTATCTTCTTGACCTGGAATCTAGTACTACAGATAACCATATTGCGGGTCCCGGCGAAGTCAATCAGCCTCAACCCATTTGGGGATGTTTCGTCTTGGAGGCTGAATTTACCGACCGTAGTGCCAAAGACGCCTTCTTTGCCCACCCTGGCGTTAAAGTCGCCAGGCACGATTTTGACATCGTGGCGGGGGCAGCTCTCATAAGCGCGCTCCAAGCGCTCATAGAAGGCATCTTTGGTCACATCGTCCTTCTCTTCCGTCGGGGCGTGGGCGCAAATCAGCGATATGTTGAAGAACCTCGCTATGATGCGGATTGTGGCTAGACGTTCATTCACCGGAGTAAATGATAGTACTCGGCGACGGAGTCTCTCTCCCATCACGAATCCAACACCAAACTTGCGCTCCTTTATATGGCCACTGTAGTAAATGTCACAAGGACCTACTCGTCTCTGTTCTTGTCCCGCCCATCGCATTTCTTGGACGGCGGTGATGACAGCCTTTATTTTCGCGAGGACATCAACCAGCTGGGCAGCGGCACCTTCCCAATTAAGGGTCCGGACATTCCAGGTGCATGCCCTTATTATCATAGTCCATATTTCGTTTGCCATGGTCGTCATCAAAAGGGGGGTCTCTCATCCGAGGCAGTTGGTAATCTTTCATTGGTGGGGCTTTTTACGTGGTGGGTCCCAAACCCAGCGCACAACCCTATGTAGGGGATGTTTCGCCTTCTCACTTTAGCTCGCCTTCGAACGGATGTTCTTAGGCTACCCAGAGGAAACTTGGTCAAAGACCGGAAGTTGTGAGCTGTTTGAACCATGTGTAAAAGAATCGTTTCTGGCCACTCCCAAGTGAATGGCGATCAGAGAACTTTCCTCACTTGCGTGAACTTCTACACATGACTCCATCCTCCACACATGACTCCATCCTTCATACGTGTATGCAGACCTAAAATTTGGTATGCAGACCAGGCTTTACACGATGCGACGGTATGTCATACTTGACAGGTAGTACAGACAAGTCTGCAAGTGTATTCAGTGCTTCAGTAATGGTCTGGGGTTGTATGGCAGCTTCAGGAGTTGGAAATTTACATTTTATAGATACTAGATTTTATAGAACAAATATGTATATTTGGCGATTTTGAAGAATAATTTGAAAGAAAGCGTGCAAAAACTTGGTATTGAAAACAATTTTCAGTTTTATAAGGACAACGACCCAAAACATTCGGCGCTTGATGTAAGACGTTGGTTGTTGTATAACTTCCCAAAAGTAATCAAAACTTCTGCACAAAGCCCGGACCTCAATGTAATTGAAGATTTGTGAGACGAATTAGAACGCAGGATACAGAATAGGATGTGCACATCGAAGGACCAGTTGAAGAATGCTTTACAAGAGGAGTGGAACAAGCTTACTCCGAATATGTGCAAAAATCTGATTGAATCTGCAAGCAGTAGAAAATCAAAAGGGTGGAGCCACAAAATACTAAAAACTTTTTTATATATGTAAATTTTTAAATACTTACTTACATACATATGTCTTTTACGTCTTGCCCGACTTTCAATATGATGCCAAAATATGGACTTAGCACAGTTTTTTTTACATGGGTAAGTTCTATGTATGTTACTTTGAGTATATAATTTTGTTGTTTTTTGACAGTAAGACTTTTTTTAATAAAATAAAAAAAAATCGAGTTGAATATCTTTTTTCGTTACAACTTTATTATAAGTAGAAATTTTGTTTTGTGCTTACCCGACTTTCAATGTGAGTGACTGTACATATGTATGTACGTAAAAAACCTAAGTACAAACCAACATTTGAAGACTCAGATATGCCAATGCTCAGCCAAAAAGCTCACACATATTTTGTAAATACATTTGGCGCAATTTCCCAGTTAAAAAGTATACATGTCAAAAAAATCACATATGCAAATACTCAGCCAATTTGTATATAAGCATTAGTTTTCTCATTTAACACTGAATATGCTCAATTCGGCACGATTCCGATTACTTTGGCGGAGGAGTAAAAAACCCGAATTTCCGTATAGATGGGGTATGTACGGATAGGGGAGCTTCTCCAGAGGAGGAATATCCAAAAATAATGTAAAAGTTACTAATATTTTTTTAAAATATTCACGATTAAAAGTTCAAAAATTTGCACTAAGAAAACATTTTATTTCTCTATGTTTCACAAAATTTTTTCACATTTTTTACTTTGTATATTTAAATACACACTCTAAGCTTTGAAATAAGCTTACATTTCACTTTTATTTTGCTATATTTTACCTAAATTTATTAATTTAAAAATCACTTAGCACACTCATCGTTGCCACATCTTAAACAGTAAATATGTAGGATTTTTAACAATTTTTCTTTGTTTGTTTTATCGCGTGATTCTTTTTTCGATATTAACCATAAAAAAATACTTTCTACATATGTATACATATGTGTAATACGTAATTTATGTGACTGAAGTACTTTCGCGAAGTACTCCTTTCTGCGTGGCGGCCTTCGGCCGCGCTCTAAAAAAATAACTCTGGCCAAGCGAATACCCGGGGTGACTGAAGTACTTTCGCGTAGTACTCCATTCTGCGTTAAAAATAAAAAAATATATTGACTTTTTGTTATAAAGTGGTGAAAGTGGTTATATTCTTTGGTTATTATGCACTCATATTCAAACAAAATTTCAGTTTTCGTTATAAAATTGATAAATTTTGATTATTATTTCTGTCAACGATTTCTATTTATTTTTTATGATACATTGGTTTGTATATTAGGTGACGATATACATATATATATATATATTATATTTAAAATGTGAGTTTGAGTGAATAACAACCAAAAAATATAACTACGTTATATCCAAAACTCAAATTTTGTTTCAATATGAGTGCATGATAACCAAAAAATATAACCACTTTATATCCAATAATCAAACAAAATTTAAGTTTTCGTTATAAAATTTATACATTTTGGTTATTATATCTGTCAGCGATTTCAATTTATTTTTTATGATACATTGGTTTGCATTTTAGGTGACGATATATACATATATTATTATTTAAAATATGAGTTTTGGATATAAAGTGGTTATATTTTACGGTTATCATGCACTCATACATATTGAAACAAAATTTGAGTTTTCGTACTGTACTGTAACCTTACACTTTATTACGTAACATTATTATATAATCTTACTTATACACATGTACATATGTATATATAATATTACTAATACATGTATATAATATTACTTATTTGCTTAATAAATTTAAAAAAGAAAATATCCATTTGCATGAATAGAGGAATTTTTGCGAAAAAGAGGAATTTCAGCGAATTGCCTTGCGCTCCATTTCTTCGTAATTTTTGGTAAACAAATGAGGTTCAAACGAGTGTAAAATGTAATTTTTTAAATAAAGGTTTTTTAAATAAAAAACCTGCTAAAAGTGTAAAATGTGGATTTATTTAAAAGATTATAGTGTAATTTAATTAATTTGAAGAGAAAAATGTGAATAAAGTGGGTTTAACGTGGTGAAATAGCTTCTTGAAATGTTCGAATTTTGCGAATTTTTGAACTTTAAGGTTGAATATCTCGTAAACTAAGCGTTTGCGGTACCTATAACCCTATATATTTTTTAATCAGGAGGACTTCCTCTTTCCAACGGTACCTTCAAATCGCGGCGCCAAAGAAATCGGAATTGGGCCCTCAATTCTGCTATTTTTGACCCCTCCTGTTAAATATTCGTTCTAATAATATTTTTGTGGTGAAATCCACTAATAGAAAAGAGTACCCCTCCAAAAAATGAAATATCGTCAAATTGGCAACGCGGTGAACCTTCTCTATAATAAACGTTTTCTGCGCATAAGAAGGAAGTTGTTTTTTGTGGGTCCTCCATTACTACTTTGCATGTCTAGGCTTCCATTTTCTTTGCTTTTTGAGATTATGTACTGTTCGATAATACCTGGGTTTTTAACAATTTCGCCGATTTCTCAGGTGCTTTAATCTTCATTCTAATCCATATCCACGTTTATTTGTTTTAAAATGAATAAATTTTGTAGTTTTTTACCACCCATTTCAAAAGATGTACATACATACTTATGTATATTTAACATTAAATATAGCATATCAAAATATTTTTTTTTACACAAATAAAAAAAATGTATGCTAAAACTTAAAATTAGCATAATTTATACGTCCACTAAGGATTATTTATGTATGTATATATGTACATACATAATTTAAAACTATGTAGATATCGATGTATGCTCCCCAGTTAATTTCTAGTATTATTTCCGGATACTTTGACCAACTAAGTCCATGATCCAGCCTTTTGGCCTTATTTTGATGAAATTCGATGTTTTAGAATACGATTTTCCAAAAAGTTCCAAATATTTTCAATAGGAGTAATGTCTAGTGATTCTGGGACTTATGGAGTTATTTTTATTTCCATAACAACCCTGCACGTACAAGATACAATGTGCATTATGGGTCGGTATACTGTTGGAAACTGATTTTCCTACTAATAACAGCCGATTTAAGCACACTTAAAATTTAAATTATTTTGTTAAAATGTTCAGATACATATACTTATCCATTTTTGAAATATACCAAAAAAAAAAAAATAAATCCCCAAACAGTAGGGAATGTGGTGAATAGTGCTGGTTTTCATAGACGAATCGCACGTCGTAAGCCATACATAAGTACATAAGTAAGGTTAATAAAAAGAAGAGGTCGGCTGTTGCTAAACAATATTTAAACAAACCGTTTTGGTTATGGGAAAGTATTTTGTTCACCGACGAATCAAAATTTAATACATACATATGTATGTATATTCGAATCGAATAGATCACGAAAAGTGTGGAGAAAAGTCAATGAAGAGTCGCAAGGAAAAAATGTATTGCCAACGGTAAAGCACAGTTGGGGTAATGTTATGGTTTGGGGAAATATGGCTGCATCTGGAGTTGGACATTTGGACTTTTGGTAAATGTTCAGGAAAGCGGCTTTTCCGAAAACGTGTACAAATTTTCACGGGAAATGTCTTAAAATAATATTTTCCTTGTTTTAATAAAAAAAACAGTATTTTCCGAAAATAAAATTTCACTTTAACACTTTACACGTCTTCAGATGTTAAATATTTTCCATCAATTATGTATATACACGTAATTATTGATGTTGTATAGTTAATTAATAAGAGAAATTGGTTTTTATGTTATTTTTATAAAAATATGAAAAACTTAACAATCACTTCACTTCAACGAAAATGGCAATGTTATGTTCGAAATTATGGCATCACTGTTATAAATTCGAATTGGTACAACTGTTCAATGCTCTGGTGGTTTTGGAAATATCCATACTTTCGATAATGAACGAGAGTCGATAGAAATGCGAAAACTTTACATACAGAAAAATGTTTCAATCGTTATTTGTTTATTTAAAAACTTGGATTACTTACTTATTAATCGTGTAATTACTGCATTAAACAATAAAAAGGTCGCATGCGTTTAAAGACAAGATTTATTTTCATTTAATGAAAAAAAATATATTTTTTCTACAAAATTAAAAATATAATTTCAATTATTCAAACAAAACTTAAAAATATGTATAATTTCAATCATTCAAACAAAACTTAAAAATATAATTTTTACCATTCAACCGAATGTGGGTCGTATAATTTCCCTATAGTTTTAAAAATTCCATGGATTCTCTCACCATGACTAGAAAATCTACGCTTAAAAAAAAATCGGCTAAATACCCTGGAAAATGGGACTCTTTTCGCCCGTACCACGCACTTCACGCCATATCCTTTCTATGTTTTGTGTGTGTGCACCACTGTCGGGGTCTACAAAATTGTACGAATGGTTTACGGTTAAATGTCGAAAACGCTTATCATTAAGACAATCGTATGGGGAAATGATGGTGGTTCCGGGTAAAATTTTTTGTCTGATTATTTTAAGCAGTGCATTTTTTGAACGGCTTTCAACAGCTACTATAAAAAGTTTTTACCTACCGCGTTCGAAACGGCCAAAAACCCACTGTCCTTCAACCATTCAACCTCGGTTGTATTTTCGCTTTCCAATTTTGGCCTCGTCGATTTCTACAATTGTATTTCCCCCTCCTTAATTTTTCGGAACTGTTGTCGAGCACTTCCCTAACAAAGGAACTCCAGTCTACCAATGTCGCATTTCCAAAATGCAACACGTTCGACAAAAATGTATTTCTAGGTGGATTTGTCGTTATAAAAAAAAACTATAAAGTCACAAATGTCGCAAGTTGACAATTCCACTCATCATTTCATTTTCTTGTCCTCCTTTGTTGAGGGACCTAAATTGTATATTTACCTTAATTTTAATAAAATATCTCTATGCTAATCCAAACTTAAACACGAAAGGGACGAATGAAAATTTTTTTGTAACGCATATTCAGTGGCTCCAAGCCAAAGTCGGACACCGTAGAAAAAAATGTTCTTTCCTAAAAATATTTGAACAAAAGCAGTTCGAAAAAAAGGTAAAATATTTTTTCAATTACTTATTTATTTCAGTTCCAAAATATAAAAACAAAACATATAAATTAATTCAGTATTATAAAATATTCTACTAAAACATCAAATAAGAGCAAATTCAATGCACAAGCCAAACTCGAACAGTCAACAAGTATTTTGAAATTTCAATATACATACATATGTATATTTTAAAAACTAATATTTTGTATGAAGACCTTTATTTTTAGTAACGATTTTGAGCCGGTTAGGCATTGATTTAACTAATTTTTCGCAAAAACTAGGTTCGATTGGTTTCCGCCAAACATATGGTTTTCCATCGGAGACAAAAATATTAAATTTACTTTCGTCAGTAAACATAACAATTTTCCAGGCCTTTCTACCATTTTGATCAGCTTCATGAAGTAGATTTCTAATAGTAGATGCACTAGATTTCTTCCCCAACTAATTTTCAGCTGTAACAGCTAACTTTGGTACGCTAAGGAAAGGATTATCTTTAACGTTTCGCAACAGGTATCGCTTATCTGCATCGGTAAAAATCTTGTCGTGTGCAGCTTTAAGCTTGTTTTCCACTTGTTTGTTGGTTTTAAAGCGCTTAATTATATCGTGGACAGTAGAACGACATCTGTCGACAATTTCCGCAATTTCACGCACGGATTTTCCATCGTTGGAATGCTTAATAACCAACTTTCTGAAATCAATACTGGTTTGGCTTCTTTGCCTAGACATTTTCAAATCACAAATCGTAATTCCAACTATATATATATTAAAAAAAACTATCAGGGAATTCCCGTTAGTCAGCCAAACACTCTATTTGAAGTTGGTTGCAATTCTTTGACAGAGTTGCATTTATTTAGAGGATAGTTGCCACTGTCCGAGTTTGGCTTGTGCATTGAATTTGCTCTTATTTGATGTTTTAGTAGAATATTTTATAATACTGAATTAATTTATATGTTTTGTTTTTATATTTTGGAACTGAAATAAATAAGTAATTGAAAAAATATTTTACCTTTTTTTCTAACTGCTTTGGTTTAAATATTTTTAGGAAGCAACAATTTTTTCTACGGTGTCCGACTTTGGCTTGGAGCCACTGTATGTATGTACATGAATAACATTGAACATTTTCCTGTCCTCTCCCGTTGGGGGACCTAAATTATACATATGTATATGTATTTACCTTAATTTTTATAAAATATCTCAATATCATATACAGCGAATCCAAATTGATATACATATGTACATATGTATGTAGATAACAGTAAATGTAAGATTTTATACTCAAGCGAATAATATACACAGTTTTTTTTGAAACGTAATTTAAATAATTCTGGTCATTGTCGAATATCGAAAGTATCGATATTTCGAAAACAATCAGGCCATTGACCAATTGTGCCCAAATTAATTTCGAAAAGTGGTGCCATTGACCAATTGTGTCCAAATTAATTGCAGAAAGTGGTGCCATGTATATCGTGCATAATACCATGTTCAGACCGAAAATTTAAAAGATTAGATTACATTTAAGCATTTCATAACCCAACAGTGTTCTTACTGCCGTTAGTGATTTATAAATCAGATGTTTTTGACATTCAGCCATAAACATCAAAGCATTTATTAAAGGAAAACATTGAAATGGGGTACCTTATTATAAAAATTGTGTTCTTTTTTCTAAATTATCTCCGCTCAATGGAGATAATTTGGGAATTGTTTGATTCTAACCGGTTAGCAAGGAAACGTTTGCTGTATGAACACTTAGCACTAAAAATGTGTAGTATATAAGTATGGAGCGAAGTCAACAATGTCTATTTGGATAAAGGCAAGTACATATATAAATATTGGTATTATAACTTCGTTTAATTATAATGTGTATATAATTTAGACTCGTGGCCAAATGTTTTGGGAAGTCGACTGCCAGGTGAATTCGGATGCGTTTTTTAAAAACAACTTCCGAATGAAGCGCAATTCTTTTATTAAATTGTGCATTATGTTGAAAGGTTTGGAGAAGGAAAATACCAACTACCGCAAAGCAATTCCATTAGAGAAACGCATTGCTATTGCTTTATATGCTCTTGGCTCTTCTGCAGAATATCGAACAATTGGAAATATGTTCGGAATTGGTGAAAGCACTGTCTGCGCCATTCTAATTGATTTCTGTCATGAAGTCTGGCGTTGTTTGTGGCCTTTGTATTTGAAGAAACTCCCAATGAACGAAATTCTCAATGAACGAAATTCAATTGCGCGAATATTTAAATGGTTTTGAGTCATTGGGTTTCCCTCAAGTGTTAGGAGCTATAGGTAATAAGTTAAATTTTTTACATTTGAGTTTTTATATACATATTTTTAAGTTTTAGATGGTTGTCATATAGAAGTTCGCCCAGCTGCAGAAGATGCTGTTGACTACTACAATTACAAAGGCTGGTATTCCACAGTTCTTTTGGCTTTAGTAGATGCAAAGTAAGCCTTTTCATGAAGCTCGTTTAAACACCTAATGTATTTCTTTAATGTTATAGATGTCGCTTTATATACATCAACGTTGGTAGTCCAGGCCGTTGTAATGACTCTTCAATATTTGAGAGATCATCTTTAAAATGCGAGTTGGCACAATCTACTATATTTAAAGACATGAGTAAACAAATATTGTCAGTTAATGTTCCAGTCGTTTTGTTGGGCGACTCATTTGATGAAACCGTACCCATTTTGTGTAAACCAACCTTTGGATAAAAAAAATTCAACTATGTACTCTCGAAATGCCGAAGAGTGGTGGAGAATGCTTTCGGTCATTTAAAGGGAAGGTTTAAACGGGTTGGAAAAGGCTTGGATAACCACATGGCCAACACGAAAATCGTCATAAATGCGCTTAAAACTTACCCACAATGCTATCCTCTACAAGTTCGGCGGAACAAAAACTTTTGAAACCACCTACTGCTTGGTGGACCGCCTCATAATATTTCCACCGACTAGGGGAGCCACCCGATGGGCCAATTTTCTGCTTTTCTTGTCTAAAAATAAAAAAAATATTTAATTTATATATTGACCTCATAATATATTACTTACCTGTATTTGTTGGTAAAATTGTGCAATTTAATTTTAATTTCAGTGGACGTATGTATATTCGTGTCCAGCCAAAAGCATCGTACAGGACATTTCCTCGTATATGTGGTTATTTTTCCGCGTTGATCGCAGCTCTGGTATTTTTTGTTGCCACACCTCGATTAAGTCGGCCTCGGCAGCCTCACTCCACATAACTCGTTTCTTTTTTTGAGTTTTTTCCATATTTTTTTTTACTTTGTAATTTGATTTGTAACGGCAATTTTTAGTTTTTGTCAACGGCAATTTTTAGTTTTATTTTTTTGTCTTCTTTGTCTTGTTTGTTTACATTCAGCATTCAGCATCAGCTGTGATAATGTAAAAATTTCCAGTGCTGACAAGTAGATTGCGCAAAATCAGAGTCGCACAGAGAGATTTAGCGTGGATCAGTTTCAAATCATTTCAATGAAAGTATTGTAATTACTTTTGATGTAAGTATACATATGTATACTATGTATGTTTTTGCATTTCTGGAGAGCTGGATACTAAGCTTTAGAATACATATACATATGTATACATATGTACATTTTACTTCCTTCTAAAGCTTAGTATCCAGCTCTCCAGAAATGCAAAAACTTCATTAAAAAACGCTTAAGAAATGGTCACGAAAATTTCCCGCGGTACATTTCAATATTTGCGGTAACTTTTCTTGCACTAGTATGCAACTCTGAAGAAATCTAGTACTCATTTTTAATACATGTTTTCAATAAAATGCGAAAATGGCAATGCTGATTTTGCAAAGAAACATCAAATTATCAATTGTTTCTTGAAGGAAAGTGACATTGGCGCATCGTGCGAATAGAGTGAAATTGTAAAGTTAATAAAAAAATGGAGGAAAAGTTTAGCTAATTTTAAAACGTTGGAGAAGCGCCAGCTTGCTTTGTATATGGAGCAATTTCTTATATGGACTTTATTATGGTAATTTTAGTTATTTTTAAAAATAGACATTCATATGTATGTATGTATTTAGATTTATTTATAATTTCAAAATGTTAAACGATTATATTTGTGTTGTTTTAAATTTCAGAACCCAACACCCACGAAACGAGGGCGGCGATTTACCTCTCCCCATAGAAATCAAACATGAAATCGATTTGATAATACACTTAAGAGGCAAGGGGAAATCATGGAAAGTCGCTCAAGTACCCCGCACAGCTTCCCTTACCCACAAGCACCTTCTAGTTTTGATTGGCTATTAATCAACAACCTCGATCTGTTGGTGGCTACATGTGCATTACTATAAATCTATTGACATGTACTAAAGAAGGTTAAAGAGCATAAAAATAAAAACAGGACCAACGACGATCAACACTTCTTTATACAAATTTTTTAATAATAAATTTTTTTTATTGGAATGATAACTTTAACAGTTGGAGGATGGACATGTGTAGAAGTTCACGCAAGTGGATCGTCATTTGTGGGAGTGGCCAGAAACGATTCTTTTACACATGGTTCAAGCAGCGCACAACTTCCGGTATTTGACCAAGTATCCTCTAGGTAGCCTAAGGACATCCGTTCGAAGTTAACAGTTGGAGGATGGAGTCATGTGTAGAAGTTCACGCAAGTGAGGAAAGTTCTCTGATCGTCATTCACTTGGGAGTGGCCAGAAACGATTCTTTTACACATGGTTCAAGCAGCTCACAACTTCCGGTCTTTGACCAAGTATCCTCTGGGTAGCCTAAGAACATCCGTTCGAAGGCGAGCTAAATTGAGAAGGCGAAACATCCCCTACATAGGGTTGTGCGCTGGGTTTGGGACCCGCCACGTAAAAAGCCCCCCAATGAAAGATTACCAACTGCCTCGAATGAGAGACCCCCCTTTTGATGACGACCATGGCAAACGAAATAAGGTCTACGATTTGAGGGCATGCACCTGGAATGTCCGGACCCTTAATTGGGAAGGTGCCGCTGCCCAGCTGGTTGATTTTCTCGCGAAAATAAAGGCTGACGATGCGATGGACGGGACAAGGACAGAGACGAGTAGGTCCTTGTGACATTTACTACAGTGGCCATATAAAGCAGCGCAAGTTTGGTGTTGGATTCGTGATGGGAGAGAGACTCCGTCGCCGAGTACTATCATTCACTCCGGTTAATCAACGTCTAGCCACAATCCGCATCAAAGCGAGGTTCTTCAACATATCGCTGATTTGCGCCCACGCCCCGATGGAAGAGAAGGACGATGTGACCAAAGATGCCTTCTATGAGCGCTTGGAGCGCGCTTATGAGAGCTGCCCCCGCCAAGATGTCAAAATCGTGCTTGGCGACCTTAACGCCAAGGTGGGCAAAGAAGGTATCTTTGGCACTACGGTCGGTAAATTCAGCCTCCACGACGAAACATCCCCAAATGGGTTGAGGCTGATTGACTCCGCCGGGGCCCGAAATATGGTTATCTGTAGTACTAGATTCCAGCACAAGAAGATTCATCAGGCTACCTGGCTGTCTCCGGATCGAAAAACTACTAACCAGATCGATCATGTTGTGATAGACGGAAGACACGTCTCCAGTGTTTCAGATGTGCGTGCGCTCCGAGGTCCTAACATCGACTCGGACCACTATCTTGTTGCAGCCAAGATTCGCACCCGCCTCTGTGCAGCAAAAAACGCACGCCAACAAACACAAGGAAAGTTCGACGTCGAGAAGCTGTAATCACAACAGACAGCCGAACGATTTTCTACTCGGCTTGCACTCCTGCTCTCTGAGAGCACTCGTCAACAACTCGGTATAAGGGAACTGTGGGACGGCATTTCAAATTCCTTGCGTACAACTGCAACCGAAGCCATTGGTTTTTGCAAAGTGCAAAAGAACAGCTGGTACGACGAGGATTGTCGTGTCGCAGCGGAGAGAAAACAGGCTGCCTACCTCGCAACGTTGCGATCGACCACAACACGTGCGGGATGGGATAGATACCGAGAGTTGAAAAGGAAGCGAGACGCATTTGTAGACAGAAAAAGAAAGAGGCCGAAATGCGTGAGTACGAAGAGCTTGATAAGCTGGCCGACAGGGGTAATGCTCGAAAATTCTACAAAAAATGCGGCGGCTTACAGAAGGTTTCAAGACCGGAGCATACTCTTGTAGAACCCCCAAAAGTGATCTAGTGACCGATGCCCAGAGCATACTTAAATTATGGAGGGAACACTTCTCCAGCCTGCTGAATGGCAGTGAACGCACAACACCAGGAGAAGGAGAACCCGATTCCCTTCACAACACCAGGAGAAGGAGAACCCGATTCCCCAATCGATGACGATGGAGCAGACGTTCCATTGCCCGACCATGAAGAAGTTCGAATAGCAATTGCCCGCCTGAAGAACAACAAATCGGCAGGGGC
Organism: Bactrocera neohumeralis; assembly: GCF_024586455.1. Taxonomy (NCBI): domain Eukaryota; kingdom Metazoa; phylum Arthropoda; class Insecta; order Diptera; family Tephritidae; genus Bactrocera; species Bactrocera neohumeralis. The sequence continues at coordinate 13,223 of NW_026094774.1, read as the reverse complement.
GAAGAACTGATAAGGATCCTGCATCAGCTTTTTCGTAAAATATGGTCGGACGAAAGCATGCCCAACGATTGAAATTTAAGTGTGCTATGCCCAATCCACAAAAAAGGAGACCCCACAATCTGCGCCAACTACCGTGGGATTAGCCTCCTCAACATCGCATATAAGGTTCTATCGAGCGTATTGTGTGAAAGATTAAAGCCCACCGTCAACAAACTGATTGGACCTTATCAGTGTGGCTTCAGACCTGGAAAATCAACAACCGACCAGATATTCACCATGCGCCAAATCTTGGAAAAGACCCGTGAAAGAATAATCGACACACACCACCTCTTCGTCGATTTCAAAGCTGCTTTCGACAGCACGAAAACGAGCTGCCTTTATCCCGCGATGTCTGAATTTGGTATCCCCGCAAAACTAATACGGCTGTGTAAACTGACGTTGAGTAACACCAAAAGCTCCGTCAGGATCGGGAAGGACCTCTCCGAGCCGTTCGATACCAAACGAGGTTTCAGACAAGGCGATTCCCTATCGTGCGACTTCTTCAACCTGCTTCTGGAGAAAATAGTTCGAGCTGCAGAACTAAATAGAGAAGGTACCATCTTCTATAAGAGTGTACAGCTGCTGGCATATGCCGATGATATTGATATCATCGGCCTCAACACCCGCGCCGTTAGTTCTGCTTTCTCCAGACTGGACAAGGAAGCACAGAAAATGGGTCTGGCAGTGAACGAGGGCAAAACGAAATATCTCCTGTCATCAAACAAACAGTCGTCGCACTCGCGACTTGGCTCTCACGTCACTGTTGACAGTCATAACTTTGAAGTTGTAGATAATTTCGTCTATTTAGGAACCAGCATTAACACCACCAACAATGTCCGCCTGGAAATCCAACGCAGGATTGCTCTTGCCAACAGGTGCTACTTTGGACTGAGTAGGCAATTGAAAAGTAAAGTCCTCTCTCGACGAACAAAAGCTATGGTGCAGAGGCTTGGGCGATGACAATAACCGATGAGTCGACGTTACGAGTTTTCGAGAGAAAAGTTCTGCGAAAGATTTATGGTCCTTTGCGCATTGGCCACGGCGAATATCGCATTCGATGGAACGATGAGCTTTACGAGATATACGACGACATTGACATAGTTCAGCGAATTAAAAGGCAGTGGCTACACTGGCTAGGTCATGTTGTCCGGATGGATGAAAACACTCCAGCTCTGAAAGTATTCGACTCAGTACCCACCGGGGGAAGCAGATGAAGAGGAAGACCTCCACTCCGTTGGAAGGACCAAGTGGAGAAGGACCTGACTTCGCTTGGAATATCCAATTGGCGCCACGTAGCGAAAAGAAGAAACGACAGGCGCGCTGTTGTTAACTCGGATATAATCGCGTAAGCGGTGTCTACGCCAAATAAGAAGAAGAAGAACTTTAGCAGTTATAGCCTTGATGTTTTTTATTTGTATAAGATCAATAATACAATTTTAGACAAAAGTGACATTGATTTGCCAAGGCACAGATCCATTAGTAGAATTAGCATAGTTTGTTAAAATTTTTCGTATGTGTGTACATGCATATGTATTTGCCTTAATCTCAAATTTTTTCGCGGTAAGAGGTTCATTTCGATTGCGAGTGTGTTCTTGTTGTTGCAACACTTCTGATTCTCCTACTATTCAATTTCCAGTGCTATTTTCACCTTGCAGTTAAAATGTCGAAAACACCAATATATGTACATACTTACATATGGCGTTGCGGTAATAATTTCGGCAATATTTTGTGGATTAGCAGATGCTTTTTCACGTTTTAATTTTAGGCTACGAAAGGAATGTCTATGCTTAAATCGCTGGAACAAGCCACGACTTGTGTTAAAAGACATCTTAACAGCATAAGTAGACTGCACTTGATTTTGCAATGTGTCATAAATTTTTAAAACTTTATTTTGTATGGTATTTGTAGAAATTGGAATTCCTTTTTGTCTTCGTCTTCTTCTTCTTATTTACTGCAGTAGAAACCGCTTATGCGGTTATAGTCGAGTTAACAACTGCGTGCCAGTCGTTTCTTCTTTTCGCTACGTGGCGCCAATTAAATATTTCAAGCGTAGCCAGATCCTTCTCCACCTGGTCCTTCCAACGGAGTGGAGGTCTTCCTCTTCCTCTGCTTCCCCTGGCGGGTACTGCGTCGAATACTTTCAGAGCTCGAGTGTTTTTGTCATTTCGGACAACATGATCTAGGCAGCGAAGCGTAACTCGTTGAACTATGTCGTCGTATATCTCCTTCAGCTCATCGTTCCATCGAATGCGATATTCCCCATGGCCAACGCGCAAAGGACCATAAATCTCTCCCCGAACTTTTCTCTTGAAAACTCGCAACGTCGACTCATCAGATGACGTCATCATCTATGCCTCTCTACAATGTTGAAGGACTGGAATAATGAGTGACTTATAAGAGTTTTGTTTTTGTTCGTCTCAATTGCCTACTTAGTCCGAAGTAGCATATGTTGGCAAGAGATATCCTGCGTTGAATTTCGAGACTGACATTTTTGTTGGTGTTGATATTGGTTCCAAGATAAACGAAATTATCTACAACTTCGATTTTATGACTGTCAACATTGATATGGATGCCTGGTCTTGAGTGCAACGACTGTTTGTTTGATGACAGGATATATTTCGTCTTGCCCTCCTGGAGAAAGCAGATCTAACGGCGCTGTTGTTAAGGCCAATGATATCAATATCATCAGCATACACCAGCAGTTGTACACTCTTATAAGAAGTGGAAGGACCTGGCTTCGCTTGGAATCTCCAATTGGGGCCACCTTGCGAAAAGAAGAAACGACTGGCGCGCTGTTGTTAATACGGCTTTAACCGCGTAAGCGGTTTCTATGCCAGTACAGAAGAAGAAAAAGCTCCCACGACAGATGCTTCAAATTCCAACAAGGTGTAGCTGCCCGCCGATTTAAAGTTTTCAAAGAAAAATACATACATATGTTCTTATTCTTACAAATACAGAATAAAAAGATTCTGCATCCCTCAACATATTCTGTAATCCTAGAAGATGACAAAAAAAATAAAAATTGTCATTCAATATTGCTATAGTGTTTTCAAAAAATCTATGAAGGGTTCAGGAAATTTTACCAGATTTGACGAATCGTACACTTTTTCTTAATGCATATAGCCACAAAGATATGTAAACGAATTTCGCTGTAGGAAGTCGCTTTCAATTACATCATTTTCGATACAGTTCCTAACATTATAAGGGGCTATCTATGAATGGTCTTGGCAAACCTTGAAATATTTGCCAACAACTATCCTGAACCTCCGCTACCCTGTAGAGATTCAAAATTGCCACGTGTCACAAATTTGACATGTCTAAGGCCCCAAGATTGTCGGAAAAGGTCAGAAAGCGTACACGAAGTTGTTCTTGTGTTCGATCCTCCCCCTTTCCTTACCTGTCTGAAATAGTGTTCTAGTTCGCCTTGGCAAAGTCTTTTTGTTTTGATGTATTCAAATCCCTACCGAGACAATATGCACCACAATCGTTTTAAACTGCGAATATTAAGAAGCCAACCTCTAATAAACGAAAATGGGTTTGTAATATCTCGACCAAACATATCACAAACAGTGATAGAGTTAAGTGCTTCTTCGGGTTCTACTAAAAAACTTATTTTGAAAAGTACCCTTTAAATGTTCGGAAGTTAATACTGGCGCACATTGAATATCACGTTGTGAATCCTGTTAATGGAAATGAACTACAGTGAATCAATTAAGTTTAGGTACAAAGGCATTTGTAAAAAAATAATATTTTTATTGTCAATTCCAATAACGAACATATTTTAATGCATTTATTTTAAAATCAGTAGCTTTTTTTTATAAACACAACAAAATATAATAACAAAATCATACATTCCATTGATTTAGCGCCAATAAAGTTTTGGTACATAAAAGAAAAGGAATTAAAATATGATTTATACAAAAAAGATAATATTATATAATTATAATACTTTGTGGGACCCCCTTTAGCTTTAATTATTGCTTATAAACGGCGATGCATGCTTTTTTCTAGCAGATTAGTGTCAGACTTTGTAATTTTGGCCTATTTAATTCCTATAGCGTTTTTAAGGTATGCTTGGACGAAATATTGTGTTTTCGAATCCTTTTTTCTAAGAAATCCCATATGTGCTCTATAGGATTAATGTCAGGTGATTGTGGTGGCGTTTGGAGTTGCTTGCTGTTATATAGGAGCCATTCACGGACTAGATACGACGTGTGCTTAGGATCGTTATCTTGTTGAAAAAGACATTGGCTGCTGTCTAGGCCCAATATTTGCACGCTTGGGCGCAAATTTTTCTTCAGAATATCCATATACACATATTTGTTCATTTTATATGTTATAAACTCCAAATTACCCACGCCTGTTGCAGTCACACACCCCCATACCATGATGTTTCTCCCACCATGTTTCACTGTTGGTATTAAATTATTTTCTTGCATCTCTGCATTGGCACGCCTCCACACTTTTATAACTCCGTCCGACCCAAAAATGTTCAATTTTGATTCGTCAGTAAATACAACATTCTCCCAAAACGATTATGGTTCATCAAGATGTTCTTTAGCAAATTTTAATCTTTTTTCTTATTTGCTTTTGATATGAATGGTTTACATCGCGCAGTTCGTCCGTAATAACCAGCTTTGTGCAGCACATTTCTCACAGTTTGAGGATTTATATTTTTTTGAAATTCCACGTTTATATTATTTGTAATCTTTACTGCTGAAATACGAGGATTTCGCTTGACAGCAGTGATGGCATTGCGTTCTTCGCAGGGCGTTGAAACTTTAGGTCTGCCGGACCTATGTTTTATATTTAGATATCCGTTATTTGTATACGATTTTATAATGTTATAAACACTTGAATGTTGTTTCCCCACTATTGTGCCAATTTCCTTTAGAGTTTTATTTTCCAAATATAATTTTAATATTAATTTTCTTACTTCAAGCGAAATTTGTAAACCGCAGCCCATTTTTTTATTTCAGTAAATAAATACACTAAATTTATATAGTTTTACATTTTTGCACTTGACTACGTGTAGTTTTCTTTCCAGTTTAAACAAATAACTGAAAAAAATTAACTAAACGCAACAAAAACCAAAACAACATGACACGATGAACGAAGTGTACCTAAACTATTTTGAGTACTTTCTGGCTGCTTTTTTAATTCACAGCGTCTAAGCAAAGGCGCCACAAGGCAGATAACGGCACACCAATCACTCAGTAACGTTGAGCATAATTCAGTTCTTAGAATGTACATAACGGAGTTTTAAAAACTTTTGTTGAAATTAGTTGTTTCAACGATTTTTGCTCTAAATTGTTGCTGTACCTAAACTTTTTTGATTCACTCTATATCTTTCCAATCTACAGGTTCCCACGAAATTTTTTATGATTTTGGAAGTTTTCAATACAATTTCTCGTACTCTCTAATAGGTGAGGAGAATCATAAAAGAATACAATTTCTTCGCCGTTAACTTCACAATAAGGCCTATCATCTGTAATCCCCACTACTTTAGAAAAAATAGCAGAATTGGATCCTTGATCACAGACTAATTGACAGATGTGAAGACCTATTCCCTGGAGTTTCTCAATCACTTCAAAAACATACTTCCGAACTACCTTCCCATTACAAGAATTATGGACGAAAAAGAATGCAACTGGTTGATGCCAGGAGTTAGCTCCAATGACGTAAGCTATTACTGTAAAAACACTGTTGGCTATCCTGAACGTACGACTTTCATCCCCATAGTCCTCTAATCCTACTATAAAATCCCAATACCTATCATATTTTAAATGAGTTTTCAATGACATTTCATCACAACACAATGAAATGTACATATACATAGCTCCTCATTACTAAAGGCTCTGCTACGCAACTTCAGGGACTTAATGCTTCAAAATGAGCATCCAGGATTTCTTGGTCAACCTTTTATAAATTTGGAAAGAGTGGTTGTAGAAGGCCAATGAAAAACGGGGGTCGCAAATATCTATAAGCCAAAGGAGATTTGAATTTTGCTCCAAGACTATCGTCTTCAAATTTTTATCATACACAGTCTTAAAAAGTTTACATACGACCATAAAATTTTAATTTTATTATAAATATCAAAATACTGCTTATATGTTGCTGATTTTTATAACTTTAATCGAAAGATAAAACCATTATAAATAATGATGGTTTTTTTCTTCAATACAAAATTTGTTGTATTTGCTAAAGTAACAACAAAAAAGTTAAAATGCTTAAACTCCCATATTTACATATGTATGTACATAAGTATACATACGATGCAAAGAACAAAGTGTGCCGGTATGAATACCGCTGCAGATTTTCTTGATATTTGCTTTAGATCATCAGTACAGCTTGTAGAAAGTGATCACAATTATAATTCTTTAGTCAAGAAGTGTTTTCTACTTTAAATTTGGGCAAAGGAAAGGAAGTGCCCAAACCAATTCGGAAAACCGTTGTAAAAATGAGGAATGAAGGTTATTCTTTAAGCGAAATTGGAAGAATTTTAAATTTAAAGAAGCCAACAGTGCAAACAGTTGTAAAAAATTTCAAGGAAAATGGAAATCATGAAAGTATATCACGCACCGGCCGTCCTTGGATGTTAGACGAAAGAACATATAGAGCATTTATACGATTAATAAAAGAAAACCCCAAACAAAGTGCGGTCGAAATAAATCGTAAAATAAACTGTTCGCAGAAATATTAAAAACAGTGGTTACAACAGCAGAGTTGCAAGACGAAAACCGTTTCTCAGAGCTGTAAACATACAAAAGTATGCGAATATTCACATAAGTGACCCAACGTTTTGGGAAAGGGTAATATTACTGATGAATGTAAATTTATAGTCTTGGAGGTGATGGTAGGGCAAGAGTTTGGCGAAAACCAAATACAGCACTACTGCCCCAGAATATAACCCTTGCAATCAAACATGGTGGCGGTTCGGTAATGGTATGGGGGTAATGGTGTTGGCAAATTAAGGATTGTAGAAGGCATTATGGATAAGGCTATGTACACTGACATTTTAAAAGATAGTTACCTTCCTAGTGTGGAATTGTTAGATTTGGAAGGAAATCCTATATTTCTCCAGGACAACGATCCGAAACATTCTTCTAAAGTGGTAAAGGAATGCAGTCTCCCGATCTTAATGTTATCGAACATTTGTGGGATATTTTGAAGCGGAATCTGAAAAAACGGCAAATATCCATTGGAAGTCTTAAGGTAGCACTAATGGAGGAATGGAGTAAAGTTACTCCCGATATTACAAACAAATTGGCATCATCCATGGCCTCTCGTCTGGCAGACGTAATAAAACCAAAGGAGGTCTTACCGAGTACTAATTTATTTATTTTTGTTTTAATTTACTAGGCGTATGTAAACTTATGTAAAAGTTCTCAAAATGAAAAAGTGAAATATGTAAGTATATTGTGTTATTAAATATAAATTTATTAAATTGAACAATTTTTAAAATTCCTTTTTAATGTTTCATACTTTAAAATAAAATAAAACAAAAACAATTACTAAAATTTCCAATTTGATAAAGAAAACTGAGCAAACATATATTCTTTATCAAACTGGAAATTTAAGTACCGTATGTAAAATTTTGTAAGACTGTGTATCTGCGACCTGAAGGGCAGTGAGAAGTATTTTGTAAACTATTTTTAACACATATTGCGAGATTTGGTGGTAATTTACCACAAATTTCATCAACTTGGGAATGAATATTGTTCTACTTAATTAAATAATCTTTTTGGGCTTTCAACTCTAACATCTCTTGTTCTTTTTTTATAATACATTTCATTAATAATGAAATTTGGTTCATCGGATCTTATGGATGCGTACAAATTACTATCGGCGACTGCCCCTTTACTTAACCGTAATTTGTCCCTCAGAAAAATGGCGCTGGGAAGCGAGTAGTAGCTCCCTTTTTGTGGTGTCTTTGACCCTTAAAAGTTTCATCCAAACTGTGTTATTTTTAATCTTGAAATCAAAGGAATGCACTTGCTCAATGTTACACATTTCTCAAAACAAACTTCTTGAGTTACTCGCAAGAGAGGTTTTAAGATGTCACGAACGTATATTAACGCATCGATTTCCTCACCTGTGATCATGTTAGGTGGCTTCGCTTTCGAAGATTTGTCTATCTTTACTTGTAAAAGCACTTTACTGACATGATCAGCAAGCACAATGAAACGGTCAACCATTTCAAAACAGGAGTTCCATCTCGTTCGCACTTCCTGAATTAATTTCAGACGAGAATTTTCAGGCTTGTCCTTCTGTAATTTCAGCAGCTCTGTAGTAGCTCTTTCACTTTGTCGAAAGAATGTGGAAATTTTATTAACTTTTGACAATAGCTCACGCAATGACGATTGCTCAGTATGATCTGTAATTAAGTCTTCAAGATTGTCAATAGCATCATTTTCATCAATGGGTAAGTCGGAAACTTGATTTTGAGGTTCAGATGCAGGTGGAGTAATATTAACTTCGATAAGGCGCTGACTAATATTATTTACTACATGTCCAAAACACGAAATGTGTTTCCCATCGCCGAACTCACTTTTATAGCTCCTTTGATGTTCGCGGCCCCGTCTGAAACGAATGCTGCTATTTTATTATCATCAAGACTCCAGTCATTGCATATACATATTTCTTAATTTCAAGCTCAAATTTTCTATTGTTTTCCTCTCTTCCATGAGATAAGCGCCCAGCTCAACAGTCTTCATCTCAGTTTCTGTGAAGCTCACAGGGCTCACAGGGTATGTGATACAACAGTTGTAGTGTTTTAATAAATTTTCTGAATCCTGGTCTTTCTGTGGTACACAGAGGCATATTATTAACTGCGATCATTCGTAAAAGAGCTGTGGTAGCTTGATCATGTCTATATCCACCAGCTAGGAAACAATGAAAATGCATGATAGAAGAAATTAATAAGATTAACTTTGTTTCCTAATTTAAGTCACTCCTACCTGAAAAAGAGTTAGCATTGTTCATACAACGATCCATAGGGCCTTGGACATGAGATTGTACTGTGATATTTTCTTGAACAGATGATTTAGTTTGAGGTACCAAAGCAACCGATGGAACAGATGATTCGACAGCGACTAAAGCCTAAGAACAAACATGATTAAGTTAGTATCGATATAAAAAATTAAATTGTCTGAGGAGAGCAATAGTTTATGCACAAACTTTAAAAAGTTCTTCAAAAGCACTTACTTTTTTAGGCTGAACTTCGAAATCATTGTGACTGTCATTCAATCTTTTCCGAGTTTGTTTTTCATTACTTGGCGGAGGAGCAATCTTGTGAGCCCATTGTAAGTGCTTCATCATTGTTGATGTGCTTTTATTAAACAAAAACTCTTTATCACATAAATTACACTTAACTTTACTGCCATTGTTAACTTTTGTGCAATAGGCCCATATCAAACTGGGAGCCATGATAAAGAATTATTCAATACTACATACATATATTCTTTTAAATATTATGTACCGTATATTAAAAAGTTAATTATATCAATTAAACAATGATGGTTATGATTAATTTCAAAGTCGGAATATTAATATAGAACTAGTTCTAGCGAAGGAACATTATCTCCCTAAAGCCGCTGACGGTTTCGACGCAAAGTTAGCCCCGAAGTTCAATGACCCTTATAAAATTTTCAGATTCATTTCACCAGCGACCGTACTTGTTTGAAAGATCGACGGTGACAAGGAGAAGACAGTGAACATCAGCGAATTGAAGTTGTACAACACTGCCGCAACACTGTAAAAATATACATATGTATATAAGTATATGTATAAATTAATTAGAATGCAAGTTTTTACTTATGGCGATGTTGATCGCTTTATTGCTGATTACTAATTAAATTTTTACAGTTTGGTTTCATTACTCTTAGTCTAAACTCAGCCTCTTCTCTGCGTTGTTGTTATTTTACTCGTGCCCAGTCGAACTTAGGAGTTGTTGTTAGGTGGAGTAGTTTAAGGCGGCCAAACTCAACTGTTGCTATGGTCAAATCATTGATTGCTTCGCGCAATGACTCGAAATGGTGAGGTGTGTTGTTGCTTTGGTAGGACGCCTGTTTTGGCGGGAACATCCGGCTGTTACTAAGAGGCCGTTTTGTTGTATTTTTGTGATGCTGGCTAATCAGCGAATGCCACGCACACAGGCTACGCATCATTTTATAATTGGTAATTTATAATTTTTTATCGGATCTTACCCCTTAGGTAAAACGAAAGATTTGACCTGGTTATTTAAGTTCGTTAACCAGTGTGGTAAACATTATATTTGCCTTGGTTATTTTAACTCATATACATACATATATGTATATACCCTTTTTAGTTAAAGGAGCATCGTCACTGACCAAACAAGTAGATCAAATTCATTTGACCGCGAGCCGTCAGCAAGACAACACATCCAGAGCGATTTCGGAAGTATACGAAGATGAGCAACGAAGAGAAGTAGACGAGAAGCGTAAAGCGGTTCCGTGAAGGGATGGAAAAGGAGAAGATAAAGCTTCCTAGGACACAGGCACTGGCAGCGGCAACCTCAGTCACTAGAAGTGCTAGATCAGCACGCACAGACGCCATATAGGTAGCGACACGACACCTAACACGACGCACAGAGGTAGCGACAGCGAACTGCGAATCCACGCCGCCACATCACACTACGCCACCACCACCACCACGCCCCATACCCCCGTCCACAAAGCCACGGAACCTTCAGCTAATAGCCCTGACATAGGGCAGTGTTAAACCGGATTAATTACATTTTTCGGGATTAATTCAGGAGTTACCACAGCTAACTCCGTTGCTGAATCCAAACATAACTCTCAAAATTTTAGGGAGTTTGTGAAATTTTCGTTGGCAACATTGTTAATAATTGACAGCTGTATTCTATTGTGAATGAAGTGACAGCCGTTTAACATTTAAATGTAAACAAAGTTATTTTGAAATTCGACGATTAAAGATAAAAAGTAAGTAATTTTACTATTTTGCATTGCCTTCTAAACGAAAATTATTATCTTTTTATACCCTGAACAGGGTATATTAAGTTTGTCACGAAGTTTGTAACACCCAGAAGGAATCGTCGGAGACCTTATAAAGTATATATATAAATGAGCAGTATGTCGAGCTGAGTCGATTTAGCCATGTCCGTATGTCTGTATGTCTGTCTGTCTGTCTGTATATATACGAACAAGTCCCTCAGTTTTTAAGATATCGTTTTGAAATTTTGTAAACGTCATTTTCTCTTCAAGAAGCTGCTCATTTGTCGGAACGGCCGATATCGGACCACTATAACATATAGCTACCATACAAACTGAACGATCGGAATCAAATGCTTGTATGGAAAACTTTCACATTTGACAAGATATATTCACGAAATTTGGTATATATTATTTCCTAAAGCACCAATGTAATCTCCGAAGAAATTGATAAGATCGGTTGACTATAGCATATAGCTTCCACACAAACTGAACACATAGTTACTAACAGAAATGCACCTGTAAAGGGTATTTAGCTTCGGTGCAACCGAAGTTAACTTTTTTTCTTGTTTTAATTTGTAGAAGGCTTGCAGAAAAAGCGTTCAGGAATTGGACTTTAAAGGATGCGAGTTGGAGCTGCTGGAAAAGTGGGACACACCGGCGTGCAAAGCGAAATGCTCATATATACAATGAGATTTCGCAGGAAATGGCACAAAAATACACCGCCGAGGAAATTCACTGCAAAGTGAAAAACATGACAAAGAAATACAGGTGAGTTTTTTCAATAATTACATTTCTTCTTTTAACACATTAGTAACTCTACTTTCAGAGAGGAGAAAACCAAAATTGGCCCTTTTGGTTGTAGTCCCTCGCCTTGGAGGCATCATAATGCTGTGCATCGCATAGTAGGGTGTACTGCCGTTAATTCGACTTTGTACATAGAGACATACATATTCCGAGGTAAAAAACTAATTTATTTTATTTATATAAACAAGTACATGCATTTATAAAGTTCATTTTCTTTTAGAATTCAACATTAACCCAATTGTTGCCGCCGTCCGACCCATCATTATCACCTCCGTTGCCATTGCCATCATGTCCGCTGCCATCGCTGTCATGTCCGCTGCCATCACAATCATGTCCGATGCCATCACCATCATGTCCGCTGCCACCTTCTTTGCCACCTTCCTTGCCATCACCATCACCATCATGTCCGATGCCGTCACAATCACCGTAATCCGCAACAAGAAAACGTAATTTTAGCGCCGAGTTGTTAAAGGTCTTACATAAACAAACTGACATATTGGAAAGGGTGGCGGATGAAACAAAGCACGTTTCAAAGGAAATAATTCAGACTGTTCGACAGAGCAATAATTTGTCCGAAAGATTTTTAACCCTTATGGAGTCCCCAAATCACAGAGAAACTTTAAGTTTAAAATAATTTTATCGTTTTTTACTATTTGAAATGTTTTGTTATCCCAAAAAAAATTAAATTATATAATTTTATCGTTTTTTCTAGTCCTAAACCATTATTTAATGATATTTTTTGTTATTTTCTAGTCTCAAAACATTATATAATGTAACAAAAAATTAATTTAAATAAAGAATGATCTCTTTACAAAATGGATGTTTGTAATTATGTGTACTAATATTTGTTTTCTGAACTGCATCGTCGCTAAGAGCGAACTAGGCCGCGGCCCTGATATCATCGGTCGAATAGCTGCGCAAGAAATGGGTGAACCGACCAAGGGGATACACTACCTGAGAGCGAGAAGGAGGAACATACATACCTTCCCATCGGGGCCAAGTGGAATCTGTCTATACCCAGCAGATTTACTATCCCTGGAAAGCGGATTCTGGTTGACAGACACAGTGATCGATGGCTGGGCAAAGCCCCCGGCCCGAAAGGCACGATACTGAGCCCCCTTGTCGTCTTGAACCAACCACGAAGGCGTGAAGAAAATTTCCGCCGCATCCACCACTGAATCCGGAACGTGGATACAATTTGTTTCCACCCCACCAGATATGGACAGCACATTCCTGGCTGAGTGGTAATACCACCCAAGCAACCACGGGCTGACGCGAATTCCTCCAGTGGGAATACAAGAAGAGATACGGGCAGGAAAATTTTGATTTACCAATGATTGCGGTATCTACGCACTTGAGACTTTGGAACGGTCATGCGCTAAATAGGACAAGGTGAAGGAGCCC